>NC_081421.1:129180620-129480620 GCF_949786415.1 Peromyscus eremicus
AGAAGCAGCAGTGGCATGGTTCTCAGATAGACACACAAGTAGGTTGTGAGCTCTAGAAGACAGAAACTTTGTTCCTGACTGAAGATCCCAGCATGTTCTCTGTGAGCTAGCTTTCTATATCCTATGCCCAGGATGCACTGTCATAACTGAGCTGCAGGCCAGTCAAGCTGAATAGCAGATATCTCTGCAGTGGCCACTGGTCATCCCATCTCTTGGAGTCACTCATGTCTTCTGCATACTCCAGGGTACCAAAACTCGGAGACCAGCAGCATGTGATAGAAGTCATGGCATATCCCTTTTGAGATCAAATTATAAAAACATCAAGGCTTCCCCTGCCTCTTTCTTCTATCCCTCCCCGCTAAGTTCTGAGAGAATCTAACTGCAACTTGAGAGTAGATTTATATGCCTAAGACCCAACCCCCTCACCCAAAGCCAGCCAGAAACACACTTGCCAAGCACCCTAGAGAGCACAGATGCAGATCCCAGACAGAGAGGGCTCTGAGCAGCTGCAGTCCAGCCAACAGTTGGGCTCTCACATTCTGAGATGCCCTAAAGGAGCCAGAAGCTGCTCTTTCAATTTTGACATCCTGTTGCTCTTATAACAGAAACAAAGGATGAAAGGATGGAATAGACTATCCATAAATGAAATGAAACAAACAAAGGCACTTTCCCTTCACATCTAATATCCATTTGAATGACTAGTCCCACACTTTTTGATCAACACTCAGAACACTCAGTTAAGCAGATAATTATTTGTGTTGTAAGAAAAATGGTATTGTTGAATCTCAAGTTGTTTGCTGTCCTCTGTTACCACATCCAGTGCTGACCTGATTGCTTCAATGAGTTTTTAAGCAAATGTTTGAAGACTTAACTCTTACCACTTTTTGATACACCTACAGGATAGCCACAGGACAGTGCAAGGAGATGGACAGCTTACGCCTGTGCTTTAAACCAAGACACAGATCCTACATTCTGCACACATAAAGCCCATCACATTGCTACAGGAGTGCATTCTAACCTTTAATATATTACAGTTCTTATATACTTTGGCATTTCCTATAGATTTCCAGGCATTTGTAGCCTTTAAGACAAAATAAGACATGAAAAATTTAAAGACCCATCAATGGTCAGCACTTTGCATGTAATGCCAAGAAAACCATAAGCTCTCAATTCTCAAGCACTTATTTTGAAACTAAAATTGTTTTTCTGAAAACTACATTTAATTTTTTTATTGGAAAAACAGACTAAAGGAATGTACAAAGCTCTCATGTACCTCTAAGTTACAGGTCCAGATGGTGATCAAATAGTAGGCTATGTGTGGAAACAGTTTATTTTATTTAATAGACGTCTTTATGTGGTTTTTATTCCATAGATGTCAAAACTAAAGCAAAGCACCATGAATTATCTGTCTATATTTTGCTTCTTAGATTCTTGTTGACATAGCATATAACAAACATTTTGAATTGCAAATACCTCTGAAAATGTTTTTTAAATATAAAAGTTACAGCTGTGACATACACAGCATTCTACCAAAGACACCCAGTGTCCTTCTCTAGGAAACTTTGAAGTTTTACATTTCCAAACAGTCCAGACATATTGTTCAACTTAATTTAATTTTATTTACTACTAGGCAGCATTCTGAAAGCCTACAGAACACCCACACATCAATTAAGAGTACTGTTACTCATTGCCTACAAAGTCCATACTTTATATTAGATTATAGCTTACATATTACAACTTATATCAAAAATGCTAAAATACTTACAATCTGTATCAAATTTATTTTATATTTTAAACTGGAGCCCTTATATGAGGTCATTGCAACTTCTCTGCACACTCAGTGTTTTATCCTAGAACTGAATATGTACAATCAGATGTAAGCAATGACTCCTCTTCCATCTTGGTTTGTGTTCCACCTAGCTGTGTTTTTGCTTTCAAAGCAACAATCAAAAGCTGTCCAGATGAAACAGTAGCAATAGCTTTCTGTGCAGGAGACCAACACTTGGGCACGCAGCACCTTATTTCTACCTGTCTAGGATTCCAGTCTAGGGAAGGCATTACTTACACACAGGATGCTGCAGTATGGAGCACATTCCTCCTTTTGAAGCATTCGTCTTAACTGCCACATGGGGAAAATCACACACATGGTTTTGTGTCTGTCTAAGTAGATTCCAGAGCATGGCTGGGACTCTTCATCAGATCCATGCACTGCATATCAGTGATGAAATGTTCATGCATTGCATCACACATAATTGCACTTAAGTTAATTTATCAGTATATGTATTCGCTTAGGGAATAATTTTAAAAAGGAAAAATTAAGAGTAAGTTTTAGTTCAGCAGAGGAATATGTCTAAGCTTTGTTGAAAGTTTGGAAATAAACTGATATACTTGATGTCTTGTAGAATGGAAGGAAAGCAATAAATACTAACATGGTATGCAAACAAAGCATATCACTTTACGCAAGTGAAAAAATATTACAAATACATTTTGATATTGAAATGCAATTATTCCTATACAACACAAACCCTATTACTATACATGAATGAAGGAAAGCAGGGGGAAACAGTATTTTACAAAGCTGCATAAAATACGCTTTGGCTTTAAAATATCCTGTATATTTATATATACCATCTTTCAAAAAAGATGGGCAAAAAGGAACAGTTTGTAAGAATATGCAAATATAACCCTTTCTTTTTTACTTGTTGAACCAATTTAGAATCTTTTGAAAAAATTTTAATCTTTTTTTCCCTTAAAAGTCTCCAGCTTTGATGTAAGACTAAACTATTACAACCCACAGTTCAACCTGCAGAGTGAAGCACCCTAGGCTGAAGCTTGGGAAACTGTTGTGGAAATGACAGATAGCTGGTTTAAGTTCTTGGCAAGGCTCCTCAGCCATGAGCAAGACCTTTGCCTGTGAGCAGGTTTGCAAAGCAGCAAGTCTACTATTTCATATAAATCCACACAGTTTACTGTAGAATTTGACCTTTAGTAAGAATGTGTAGAACAATTCAGTAAAAATGGCAAAGCTGCCAGAATAAAAGTGAGAAGCCATTTTCCCTAGTAGTGAAAAATCACAATGGAAACTTTGGAAAAGGTGTAGTCACTTACTTTGGTAGAGTTTTCAAGTGATTTTCTCTTAACTCCAAGATCCTCAATTTGACAAGTCTATAGAAAAGAGTTTTTAAAATTACTTTTTAAAATCACTATTTCTATATAAAAAAATTCACATGGCAAGGTGAACAATCACTAATACTAATTAGACAGAAATACTCAGCTGTTTTTAGTATTGAATCAGATATCTATTTATTTAATTTTTTTTTATTTAATTTTTTTTAATGTGTATGGGTATTTTGCTTGCATGTGTGCCTGTACACCATGTATGTGTCTGTGCTAGATTTTTAAAGAAATATGCAAACTGATGATGAGCAGGGTTGCATCACCACTGGTCAATGCAAAACATTTTACTACAACTAAAGATATTTGATTATGTCTTTGAATCCCAGCCTTCTAAGTTTCTAATGTTCCATAAAATACATTCACTTTTATATTTAATAAATATGTGTATTGAACAGGTTATTGACTATCTTTTAAATTTCAGGTGTTACGTTCATTGGGATATAGCAATGTTTTTCATCGACAGACCTGAAAGGCAGACAGAATATTCCAGAGGAAAGAGCCTTCAGCTTAGTGTGAAGAGAGATGAGTGTACATTCTGTCTCTATGATGTTATTCATGTTAATCAACTCCATTGCCCTTCTAACTTTAGTTTTCTCATCAATAGCACTAAATCCTTGGGTTGAATACTTTAAATGATGTCATGCATATAACACATAATTCCTCACACCAGAAGTTGTGGTCACTGTTTGTTCTTTCTCATCTTACTAAAGGCACAATGGGAGCACTTCTGTGTGTTATGTTTATTGACACTTTAGCATTTCCAAAAGGGTTTGTACTTGGGAACCCAAGGGTCTTCCATCTGTGAGTGTTGAGCGGAGGACACTGCTTTCACCTTTTTGCTGCCTGGGTTACCACTGTGCTCCAGAAGGGAACCTCACACATGATGACATGAGAGTTGCTGTCAGGAACACACTGTTATACACAACTAGACTGAATCTTGTGTTTGTTTCCTACAAAGCTACCGTAAAACAAATACTAATTGGATTTTCCAAAATCTTAATTTTTAAGGAAAAAAAATCTCACTAATTAAACAACTTCACCTGTCATCTATCTTTAATACACTTTTAGGTATTTATCTAAGCCTCTTTCCTTTTCCTCCTCTCAAGTTCTCAATTTAACTTTTAATTTAATTCAATTCTTTATGAAATTACATGCTTCAGTGCACAAATGCTCCACTAGTGAGAGCTCCTTAGCTATCTGAATCCTCACACCCCGGTGGCTGTGCTTGTATGATGATATGGATGTATTCAGTCTCTTAAGGGTACAAAGTATGGGGCTGGAAGAGAATTTGAGCATTCTTTTGTCAGACCACTTATCTGAAGGTGGAAAAACTGCTTAGACTATGAATTATTTATTATAAGTAAACATTAAGTAAACATAGCAAATTTTGACAACTTACAAAAAAACTTAAATTCTAATTCAAAGTAGCTTTTGTATTGGTATTATGTGTCCTCTAGGTCTAAACCTCATACTCATTTTAGGACTACTTAAAGAAAAATGACAAAAAACAAGAAAATTCAAACAAAATGTGTCTTAGGGAATCATAAATATTTTTTGACTTGTTCCTTTTAAAGTTCATTGTACTGTACTTGATACCCAAAGGATAATTTTAGTTTATAAGGGTAAATGGAGAAACACTCTTTTACAAATCTATGACTTAAAAAATTTTCTTTGTGTGTATGGTTCAGGATGATGTCATATTTTCAAGTGAAGGAGTCATGTTCCTGCATTTACAGTGTGAAAGGGAGATCACTCACTGTGTTAGATGACTTCATCACCCCACTTAATGTCCTACTCATCCCTGTCAAGAGGCAGATGCTGAATTACACCCACTTAGCCATTTTCACAGTTTCAAAATGATCAACCAAAGCCGACAATGATGGTAGAATGTCTTTGGTGTTTGTGACACATATGTTATAATAGCAAATACTCTTGGAAGATACTGAAACAAATACGAATGAAAATCAAAGTCATCCAGAATTTTATTCTTTTATCTCATGCATTTATATTGGAAAAACAGTTTATACATTTTCTATGACACCTTCCTAGCCTTATCTAGGGTTAGAAAATGCTTTCCAAGACTATCAATTTCTGCACAACACTGCCACATACGAGCACCTCAGTAGAGCTAGTCAAACTCCTATGTGATTTCATAGTTTTCATTTTGAAAATAATAAAAAAATACTTGTCTACAAAATCCAATGATGGCATGAGACATTTCCAGTAATAAATTTAAAAGGCAATGGTCATAACTATTTTTGAAGTTCTTTAAGCATATATTATTACCCTCAATTATGTAAGTTGGTTTCAGAAGCTAGGACAAGTAAAATCTTTGGTTTAATTTTCATTGTATTAAATATTTATGGAGATAAACATTTCCCTCATATTCACTATCTATTTCCATTTTATCATAAGCTGCCTGTGCAGTTACCCACATACTTCCCAGTATCATGGTTTTCATGCTCATTTGTAAGGACTCTTTATATATTAAGGATGTTATTTGCTTTTTTATATAATGAAATATTTTCTACTTTATGTTTTTTGATTTATTCCATCTGAAAAGCATTTAGATGAGAAGCAAAGTCTGTCTACATATTTATAATGCTGTACTTTGCTTCCCACCTATAAAGGAATTTTGTCCAAGAGCCACAAACAGCTTCCTCCTGCATTTGTTCATATTATCTGGACTTTCTTTTTTATGTTTAATTTTAATTCACCTAATTTTTTATGATATGTGAAGACATCATTTTATGTTAATTATTATAGAAAATTTAATTAACATTTATTGTGTACTAATGAGACCCAACTTTAACCAGCACTGCCGTGCACATCCTGGTACTGGTGAAACACTTAGCAGAGGCAAAATGAGATTACACAGGTTATATCTCTTATGCTTACCTTCCAAAATTAGCTGGAAGAAATTCAAGGAAGGCATCATTCAGGTAGAGCTGGGTCAGATTCAGAAGCTGCGTGAAGCCATCGGGTAGTCTAAAAGGGAGTTAGAGTTTTGGTCACTGCATCAATGTTGCTATAGAAACAGCAAAAATATCTTAGAGAAGGAAAAAGAGAAATGAAATATGTCTTAAAACTCTCCTTTGGTGTGAGTAATGGAAGAATTTATTGGACATACAATTACAGCTGGAAGTTTTACAAATTTTGTCTGTTGTTAAAATAAATGATCCCTTCTCCCCTCCATGCTGCTCTCTGAGCTGACACTGATGTCACTGAGAGCTGGAATCTCATACTGTTGGCTGCACCTTCTGCACTGGCCAAGACATTCGTATGTAAATCTCAAGCCCAATGACCATGTGACTTTGAGATGAACAGGCCTTTCCTACTAGAACAGTCACATCAAGTCAGGCGAGGACTTCTCAATGGCATCAGTCATTAACATTTCCCTACAGTTTATCACCATGATGGCGAAGCCTGCCCCATGTGAAAATGGGCTAAACTGACTCCAACTCCAATAGTTTCTTCAATGCCAGCTTAGTATGTATATATAGACGAAAAGTTAGTTTAAGACCTGTTAAATAAAGATGACCAAGACATTCGGAAGATATTTGAATAGAGTCGTAATGGCTGTAAGTGACATTGAAAAGTAAGAACAACCTTGGTAGAATTTTAGAAGTTAAATGAAATAATCATTTGAAACATTAAATCTTTCCCCTTTTTGTTTAATTGAAATATTCTCCAGGAGACTTTTCCTTGGAACAATATTGGATTTTTCTTATAACTTTATTTCTATTTTAACACTTTACTATCTTTACCTATAGTCTAATCTGGGCTTCATTCTTCTATAAAATATTTCTAAGTTGACTTTTCCTCACTTTGTAATCTTCTCTCCTGTGGTGACTGCTCCACTGTTTCTGGCCTGCAGTCATCAGATTTCCTCTGCCCTTCACTCTGAGTCCCAAGCTGCCTACCAACTATTGTCATCACTGACAGACCTTCCCTTAGCTTCTATTGCAGCCTCCTCACATCACTTCTGGAATATAACATGGGTGTTTCCCCTCGTCATCTCTCCCCTTCTGCTCAAACTTTCTTATGAAATGTTTTCTCTATGTAAAAGAACAAGTGTTCCTATACAAAGAGGGAAGAAACAGAGCTAGTACTGTGGATGCCACCCATGCCTTTCCCTGACCACCTTCTCGTTTGTCTCTCTACTGTGTAGCCCTGGCTGTCCTGGAACTCTCTCTGTAGACCAGGCTGGCCTTGAACTCAGAGATCCACCTGCCTCTGCCTCCCAAGTGCCGAAGCATGTGGCAATTCCTGGCCTATCTTACAAATTCTTAGATGTTCATTGCTCTATTTTTTAAGACTTTTACTGTGTAGCTATTTAGCTTCCTAAAAAAGAAACCTGTTTGTTGTGTTTGCATGTTATATACATCAAATCACACAAATATTTTTTTCTGAGGCTTTTTGAAAAACAGCTTTATACTCTTCTTTTCAGATTCATTCACTTGGATGGTAAATGTCTGTCTGTCTTAGAAAATCCTATCATTATATAGAAATAGCTCAGCTTTTTTAGCATTTCCTGTAAATGAAGGATAGCTATTTCCAGATTTTACCTTTGTGGTCACAAATGTTGCTTCTGTGAAGTCATTTGAACACATATCCCAATGCTTCTTTGCTAGAGGTTGCATAAATGCTGTTCCCAAAAGCAGTATTATTGAGTTGTAGGGAATGCAAGTTCAATTTTACTAGGGATAGCCAAATTTTATTTATAGCTCCATCCTTTTATAACTCAAAGCATCTGTATAGGAACTTCCTTTTTTGTGTCCCTCTTTTCTTTATTTCATGCATGTGGGTGTTTTGCCGACATATGTATGTGCACTATGTGAATACAGTGCCTGAAGAGACCAGAAGGGGGCGTCTGGTCCCCGAAAATCAGAGTGAAAGACTAGGTGCCAATAACAGAATCCAGGTCCTCTGCAAGAACAGCCTATGCTCTTAACGCCAAGCCATTTCTCCTGCCCCTTTGTGTTCTTCTTGACACTTGGTTTCATTAGGTTTTTGTTGTTGTTGCTGCTGGTTTTTTTAATCACTTTTGTAAACTTGGTAATGTAATAATTTACTTCTTATTAATACCATAATTGATAATTTAAATGATCAATGATAGATTTTAATTTTCATCTTCTGTGGAAAACATATTTATTCATTTTGGTTGCTTTATTGCATCTCTACCCTGCCTCCCAGCCTGTGGCTTTCTGCACATTGAGCCTAACAAAGTCCCCTGCAAGATGGTATCTTCAGCTAGGGCCTCAGAATACTCTAGGGGCAGTTCTCAGTCACTGTGGAGCAGGAGTGAGCCTCCTCTCTCATCTGCCTTGTCTACAACTCTGGAGAGTTTTATGCCCTTGAAGCATCCCCCTGAGACTGAGTCCGGTGGAGATCTTGAATGCTTGATAACACATTTCCTGGGACTGTTGCCAGCACATTCTGCCTACATTCACTCTAACAGCTGCTTTTTGTCAACCCAAACTAAACACAGAATTCCCTTCTTGGAAATAATTTTCTTTTATTACTTTTTTATTAGCACACTGATTATGCAGATGGGCAGGCTTCACAGTGACATCTCCTTACATGTAAGTGTCAGCTACAGATTTTGTCTGCTCCCCCTGTTCCTGTCTCTATCTCTTCTTAGTCCCTAACAGTTTCTCTTCTACCTTCAAGTCTTCTGGTTTTTCTTTTTATTCATAGCAAAAGTTTTTAACCAAACAATTCCAGTTTATTATTTTATTACTTTTTAAAGTTAAAAACCATTATTATTATTTATTGTGGGGAGCATGCATGCTACAGTGTGTACGGCTATCAGAGAACAACTTTGTTTTTTCCTTCTGTTTTTGAGTGGGTTCTGGGGATTGGGTTCAAGATACCAGATTTGTGAGTCAAATGCTTTACCCACTGAGCCAGCTCTCTGGCCCTATTTTTTTTTTTTTGAGGCAAACAATATCTGGCTACACATCCCAGACTGGCCTTGAATTACTATATAGCTCAGGATAGTTTCAAAGTGAAATCAGTCCTCTTGCCTCAGTCTTACCAGTACTGGGGGGGGGGTGTTACTGGAATGTTACAAACAGACCTGACTACAACTTTACACACAATAGTTTGATATGGACTTGTAGTGATTCTTCACAAATTCTCAGAGCACTGATTTTATATTTTTCAT
This sequence comes from Peromyscus eremicus, assembly GCF_949786415.1. Taxonomy (NCBI): domain Eukaryota; kingdom Metazoa; phylum Chordata; class Mammalia; order Rodentia; family Cricetidae; genus Peromyscus; species Peromyscus eremicus. The sequence goes on from NC_081421.1 coordinate 129,189,967, forward strand.
TTCATTCTGCAATTATCTTGCTCCAGCTTGAATTTAGAGTAGGTTTGTTTTTGGATATATCTTCCAGGAGGGTATTTTCATAAGTTATTCTTTAGGAAAGAGGGATTCATGAAAACAAGAAAGGGGGAGAGGAGATTATGGGGGCTTTAGAGTATAGAGATGAGTAGAGACCCCAGGCAGAGACTGAATTCAAAGTGAATTCATGGGACAGTGTTAGAAGTCAACATCTGAGAATATGTGTAGGACAGTGCACCTAGAGAGTTTTGAATTCTCACCTTAAAGGTGTTGCCTTGATCCTACAGAAAGCAACTTCAATGAATAGCTACTGTTCTTCATGTCTCCCTCTCCATAAACTGGAGCCTGCATGCATACTACATGGAAGTTTTCTGGCAGTGGCACAGAGGTTACACAGATTTCTAACGAGACCTGGCCACTGCCCTTCTTTGATATCACAAAAAGGAACTGGTTATGACTTTAGAGAAAGGAAGAGCCATAAACACATGTAAATATAAAGGAAAGAAAAACCAGACCCTGTCAATTTATCTCTACAGTCACTTCTAGATGAGAGTGGAGGCACACTCCTGTAATAACTCTTGTGTGTGGTGAGACAGGAGGATTGTGAATTCAAATTTATCTTGTGCTATCTAACAAGGTTCTGTCTCAATAAACCAAAGGGAAAAAGTTATTGCTAACAAAAAAGACTGAAAACATGAACTTTCTAGTTATGGGAAAGTTTGTAGTATGGGCCTTCCTCAGTCTTTTGTCTGTAGGTGGCAATAAATGGAATCTTATTTTCCACTCTGATCAACAATTTGCTTCCTATTAATGCTTCTATGGCAATGTTTGCACAACTTGGAAACTCATAATGATAGATAATTTCCATTAGGTTTAAAAATTGACCACGTGAATCTGATTTAAAATAAAAATTTGGACTTACAAACATAAATTGTGTGAAAAAAACAGTGTACAAAGTAACATTATTTTAAGCCTAGTTATACACATATGTGCTGACATTTTACATGAGTCTTTCTACTTAAAAAACACAGAGTTGGGGGTGTTGGTGTGGTGTGGTGCATTTGTCAGGGCTGTATTTTTTATCCAAGTCACTTCAATAATAATTCACTGACTAATCACTCTACATGAAATTGAAAATTAATCTCTTCTTGTTTTCCGCATAAAGTTCTCACATATCCAGCAGTAAGCTTCTAGCAATTGCTTGTAGTAGCACTGAGAATTTTCTGTTGTCAGCAAGGATAAATCACATAGTACTTCAGGGTAAGAAGTCTCTTAAACTGTCTCATACTGTACTGTGAAAATATAAACAATAAGGTGGGTTAGGTATTATATTTGTGATATATGTAGTCAGTAAATTTACTCAAGACAACTTTTGGCTTTTATTAACTTTATGGCACAATTGTAGTTTCTAAGGGACCAATCTCACTGGTGAATCCTACTGTTTTCATCTCAGAAAACAATTCAGTGGAAGCCAATATCATACACAGTAAGGAACATTTGATAGTAAAATGACTTTATGCTCTTTATTTAAATAATTGATGGTTTTTCACAGTTGGTTGATTTGTTAAAGTAAAAGTGTTGAATATTAAACAATTCTGCTACATGAACATTTTCTTTTTTAACTTCTTGAATTAAAATGTATGTGTTCTATCTACAATAGAGGACAGACAGAACACAGACACTCATACATGCAGAGACACTCGGATATGCAGTACTGGAACTAGAGCCCAAAGTCTTGGGTTTGAACTGCAATTCTGCTAATATCTGTGTGATCTTTGAAAATAACTTCATTTATCAGACTCAGTTTCCTCACTTGTAAACGGTAATTCTAGCACCAGTTACTTAGCTGTGCTTCCCCAACCAAATGCTCTCTTGTTCTGTGGTGAGGACTGGAAATAACAACCACATTTCTTCTTGTTAGTCTTTTCATTCTTTCCATATTGACTAGAATGCTGTTTTAAATATTTTATAACTGCTTATTTTCATCACTGGAGCAAGAATTTTAAGATTGACTGTAGACAACTTTGCTTCAGCCTTCTTTTTTCTTATTGTGTTTAGAACCTAAGTAAAATGTATTTTAGACACCAGACCTGAATAGACTGGTTAAGCCCCATTGTAGTAAGTTTTATATGTTGTAATTAAAGAGTCAATGTAAAAACTTCTTCTCTAATTGGGAAAACATTTTATATATAATACTTTTAGATATAAATGAAATTAATGTAAGATATTACAAAACATTTAGAAAAGTAATAGAAAAATGAACTGCAACCCCACCTCCTTTACACAGCCCTGATTTGCATTTCATCTGTTTTTTCTTTAAAAAATATTTTGTTATTTTTTAACAATAAGAAAATTTGTTTTAACTGCATTTTTATTTCTCCTTTTATTTTACAATTATTTTTCAGCTTTGTTGTATAAATAGTGGCTAAATAATTTATAGATCATCTTCAGACACTTCTTTGAGTGAAAGAGGGTTTTGTGTTAATTGGGCCCTGGGATGAACACCATGATAAGTAGAGATCATGCTGTGTAGCCTTTATACCCACAGGATGTTGAACAGTAATTTTAGGAAAAATTTAAAAATTAATGCTGGCTTCTATATCATTGAATTCTGAATATTTATTTTTAGTTTATTTCTATCTTATGTGTATGTTATGTGTGTGTACACGCCCACAAGCGCACATGCAGAAGCCGGAGGAAGACATTAGTTATCTTTCTTTATTACTTTCCATTCTATTCTCTTGGGTTATGGTCTTTTTCTGAACCCGAAGCTCTCCATTTCGCCAGTCTGGTCTGTCAGAGAGCTCCTAGGATCTGCCTATGTTTGTTCTTCAAAGTTGGTGTTATAGGCACATGGTGGCACTCCAGCTTCTGTGTGGGAGCTGGGGATTTGAACCAGGTCCGCATGCTTGCACAAGAAGTGCTCCTCTTACTGGCCCATCTCCCCAGCCATATTCTGAATGTTCTTAAAAGTTGAAAATATATCTTTGATTCATAGTAACGATGTTTCATAGTGAAAAGAACCAGGGAGTTAAACACTAGTTTCAGTTGTTTATTATGGAAAAGGCAGTAACAGTAACTGCATACTTAGTGAGGTTGTGGTGGACACTAAAATGAAGTTATGTAGCTAGAGACCAGAGAGACAGGATGTTCTTTGTAAATGTTGGGCTCTGTTTTTTTACAGAGTAGTTATTTTCAGGTTTATTTTGATTATGTTCACTAACAGCCGAGAGAAAAGCAAAGTAGTGACTCCAAACATCAGTGTTTGTATCAACTAATATTTCATAAAAATTTTTAGGAAAAATTTAAAAATTAATGCAAAAAAATCAATAAAAGCAAGTCTATCTTTTGAAAATACCAATTAAACTTAAAAATCGTTAGTTCGAGTCATCAAGCCAAACAATATGACTCAAAGCCAGTGATGAAAGAGAGAATAACACCAGACCTACAGAAATAGAAACAGTAAAGGACCAAGAAAAACTTAGTGAAAACAGCAAGGCATGACTTGTACAAAGTGCACAGATTCCTGAAAAACTGTTGCTGCTAACATCCCTGAAGGAGATTAGCTATTAAGGGAAGGCTAACACTCCTAGTGGGAACTCCAGAACTAATAGCTGCACTAGAGAAGTCTACCAATGTCTACTGAAGGGATAGAACTATATCTATGCAAAATCATTATAGCAAATTGAAGAGAACATTTCCCAACTCACTTCATGAAGTCAGTTTTACCTTGATATCAAACTGGACAAAGAAATTAGCAGAAGCATCCAATGGGTATATCTCATGAAATCAACAGACCGAGCATTAATAGACATTAATAAACCAGAGCAATGGAGCATAATAATTCACAATACTCATGACTGAATAGTTTGTCTTTTGGTAAGCATGATTGACATGAAACATTGAACAATGTCAGTCACCATGAAACCAAGGGAAGGAAAACCAAATGTTCATAGATCTTACAAAACAGCTTTGATTAAATTCAACAGCCAATGAAAATAAGCGCTCTGCAGAACAGATACCAAAGGGATGACAGCTCTAGTGTGTGGTGGCCCTGTTGTCTCCTGCATTGGCAGGACTGGGGATTTCTTATCAGCTAACAGAACATGGCTGTACAATAGGGTGCCATGTTCATAATCATCTTCTTGACTCACCCTCACTTGGTGTTGACTTTGAGGAAGCCGGTTGCTAGGTAGCAAGTGGATCTGCGAATAATTATACAGTAGGGAGATGTTTCCTTTAGAGGTCCACAGTGTCTTTAGAGGTGGCCAGCAGAAATCTGGGATCTCTGCTTCCTATGTGAGGAGGGGATTCTACAACAGTCCAATTGAGCTCTGGAATGGATTCTTGCCCACCTAAGTCCCCTGAAAATACTGTTCAACTCTTTTCTTGGCTCCTGGAGGTGAGACTGTGAACCAGCAGCTCAGATTGGCCATGTACAAATTCCTGAACCAGAAACTCTGAGAAATGACAGTAGACAATGAACAAGCTGCTGAGTTTATGGCCATTTATTACACAGAAGGAAACTAATATAGATTTTGGTACTTGGAATAAGATTTCTGCTATAACAGCCTCCACAAAATGTGGAGCGGCTTTGGAACACAGAACAGACTGTTAAAATCTAGAAGCAGAAAAACAAACAAACAAACAAACAAACAAACAAACAAACAAACACAAGTACAGGCCAGGACAGACAGAGACTGTGTTTTCCTGTATGAATCTCACTTGGAAGACCTGTCAGGGAGGGTGTCAATGGAACTGAAAATGGTTATGGGACATTTCCTTAACCTGACAGAGGGTATATGTGAGAAAATAAGAAGCAACATCAGATAATGAAAAATTGACAGTGCTGTCTGTTTTTACTTCTTTATTCAATGTGAGAAGCGGTCCTACAAGACAAATAAGGCAAGAAAAGTCAATATTTAGCAAGTAGATAAAAATGATGAAAAACGACAAATTCACAGACAACATGATTGCTTACACAGAACCCCTCCCCAAATGTTCAGAAACAGTTCAGTAGAATTAAGAGACAAAGTTTAGCTAGTTTTACAGGTTATAACATAAATATATAAAAATCTATTGTATTTATATATATATGGCAAAAACAAATGGAATAATAAAATTGTCCACAATGGCATAAAAAATAAACTCATGGGAATAAATAAGTAAGATACGTATTATTTACATGTAAAAATCTACAGAAATGGATAAAAGAAAACTTAAAAGATATGAAAAAGGTTTGGAGACATTTTTAGAGTTTAGCTTCTCAATATTTCTGAGATATTAATTCTAGCCAAATTGACCTACTTATTCAATGTAATCTCCATCAAAATCCTGGAAGACATTTATATCTTTGAAGAAACTGGGAATTTGATTGTGAAATTTATATAGAAAAGCAAAAGACATTGGCTAATTTGTGTGATCATGATAAAGGAGAAAGTTAATGACGGCTCATGTTACCCGGCTTCATGGTTTACAGTGCAACTGTAATAATTGAGAGAGTGTTAATGATGTACAGATAGGTATATAGGTTGGTGTAACATAACAGAAAGCACAAATGGACCCAAATACATATAACCAGTTAATTTTCGTTGAAGGCACCAGCAGCCCTTATTCAGGGTGGGCACCATTCCTAATAATGGATTGGGAGCAGTTGGATACTCAGACATCAGAGAAAAGCCTCATGACCATTAAGCCCTGCTGATATGCAGTGGCCAGCTCTTGTACAAACCATAAGCCAACAGGAAACCTTGAGCTACAAAAGATCCAGAGCAAAGCTTCAGAGAAATGAGCAGGACTCTGAATTTCGCAAAGGTTTCTTAGGCAGGAAGCTAGAATGCATGCTATTAAACAGGACTTTATACAAACATAAAAGCCTCTCTATGAAGGGTGCTATTTAAGGGTGTGAAGGAACAAACCACAGAACTGGGACTCATACTTCACTTAGAATCTGAAAATAACTTATAATTCTGCATTAACAAGGCAAAGTCCAGAAAAAAATTGAATCACTGCCAAAGAAACAATATATTTAATTAATACGCAGAGAAATATGCTGAGTGGACACTATAAATATAAATTAAAACCACAAGGAGACAGCACATGTATTAGACTGACTGAAATTGCAGAAATGAGAACTTATAATAGTGGATGATGGTGAAAAAACACCCACCATTTGCAAAAATTTGTTTGTTTCTTCTAAGCTCAAGTATATGAGTTCTTCACTCCCCATTGAACTATCCCAGGCATTTAACCAACATAAATGACATGTGAGCATGAATTTCTCAAATGTCTACACACAGTTTCTACCAGCGATACTCATAAATAAATAATCTCAGCTTTCATTATGAGTCCTGTGATTTCTCTGCAATGGGATGCTCCTGCCAATAAAGGGACTGATGTGTAGACAAAGTGACAGCCAGTAAGATGAATAAAAACAATCTGACACAGACACAAACCTTTCACAAGGCATTCTGGAAAAGACAGCTGGGCTAGGGAAGGGGGATGTTGAAATGATTTATATTGATTTCAGTTAGTGACTAGCCACCTCTCAAGATCTACTCAGTTGCTCACCTAAAATGAGGGGATTTTACTCAAATAACTTAAAAAAAGTCTGATTTTGAAAATGGACACACCACTTAAAATTTACTTTTCTATTGACTGTGTTTTTATACACTCCCAAACTAGTTAATGTATTAAATGTTTTTGATAAAATAGGTAATTTAAAATGTTTTACAATGTTAAGTATATGAAATGAGTTTGGAAGCAGCTACGATAAAACTAGTTTTTAAATTCTTAGTGATGTAATTTTTAATCTGGCTTCTACCCTAAAAGACTTGCTGTGATTACTGAATAATACAATATATTAGCATATAGGAACTAAAGAAAACAAACAAATAGCAAACAATATACAAAGCAAATCAGCTCTTCATCTACCTGGACTGTGTGGCAGTGTTGGTGTGAGAGGCTAGTGGCTCCATTATGTTGAGATGCTGAGAAAAACCATTCGGTGTAGAGTTGGGAAAATATTTTCCAGGCCTGGATTTGTTTTCCCTCCATATTCTAATTGGAGGTAGAAACTCTGGTTTTGAAGCACATCACATTGTTTGTCATATTGAGTTTTCTGCTAGGGGCCTCAAAGTGTTTCTCAAGTCAGTCTATTGTGCCCGCTGCTGTAAAACTCCGACCAGCCTCTTTGTGTCTTTTGAAAATATTGCCCCCACTAAGCACTCTAGCCTCCTTTACTCGTGTGGACCAAGTCCTGGAGGACTTCACTCTTAGCTTCATGTAATTAAGATGCCACTGCTCTCTGAACACCGTCATTTGCATTCCAGGACCAGTCTGCTCCAGCCTTTTCCAGGCACTACTAAGATGTCAGTAGCCTTTCCAGATTTTATGTCTGTTTCCATTTTACCTGAATGTTCAGGTTCAGAACTTATCAAACCCACCTGTTCATCTTTCTACAAACTTCTCACTCTAGGACAAATTTGAGTCAGCAACATAGTCACATGTTGAGTTTCTTTTTCCCATGAGATTTCTTAACTAATAGATCTTGAACCGCAAATACCTTTTTTTTTTCTGCTAGCATCTTCATCATTCATATTTCTCCATCTACTATACCTTTAGGCGTTTCCCTTCACTCTTGCTGCTATTTCTGGGATCCAAGCACTTCTTATTTGGAGCCAGACCCAATTTCTTTGATGGGGACACTCAACTATTAAAGCATTTGTTGGCACCTTTAAACTTTCCTCTGTTTTGAATTTCCATCAGGTCCTTGATGCTGATTTCTCACCATGACTGTAACTAATGTCTATTTTCTTGGTTTTGACTCTTATCCATGAAATACTGCTGAGAACTACAGAAAACCAATGCCATGGTATCTCAGAGTAATCCTATACTGTGCCAGTTGGGTTTTCCTTCATAGTCACCATGCTTTTAATCATCTTAATGAAACTTTGAGCTCTTGGTAGCTTTCCTACCATTCTGTTAACTAAGACAATTGATTTTACATTGAAAACTATTATCACAAAAGTTCTATTTAAGTACTATAAGCCAATGTAAGTACAAATAGAATATAAGTAAAATTTAATAACTTATACTCACTTAGAAATGGGATTGACACTGGCTTCAATAATGGTTAAACACTTACAGCACTTTATGTTTTCTGGAAATTCTTGTACACCTAAAAAGTCGGAAAAAAATGACATGAGTTCATGAAGATATCCAAGCAAGGCTGTCAAAGCTCTGATTCCTATAGTGAGAATAAACTATTAAAACCACAAGTTTGGATCCCTGTAGGGCAAACATTCAAGCAGAGATGATAAGTGAATATGATTAAGCCACCCAAAAAGACAGGTATACACACAATTTTCTTAATTAAAAATGAATGTTAAATAATACTTTAGAATAGTAATAGCTGGAAACTGCATATAAGGGCAACTGTATTTGGCTTTTTTACCAACTCTCAGGAGTGAAAATAAAAGTAGCCTGGTGACACAGTTTTTTGCAAAGGTTTTGACTGTAAAAACAGCATTACACCTTCACACTCCCACCACTGTTTTTCGGCTGAGATCATGGAACCGTATGTGCTCCCTTGTAAGAACACCCCAAGCTCACTTCTGGGAATCTCTGGGCATTCAATCTTGTTATGTGTAGGCTGGATTCGGAGTCAGGCTGAACTGGCCTTCACAATGAGAGCTTTCACTGGTCACTAATTACATGGGGCATCAAGTTTTATAGGCAAATGGTATGTTTGCTTTTAAAAATGGGCAGTTTTCTCCATTCACAAACATCAAATGACATTAGTCAATTTATACTCCAATTGAGGACATTATGTTGATACTTCTCCAATGTATTCATTTCAGTAAATGTACCACAAAATCTAACTTGATTGTATTCACAAAATTATTGAAAAAAGGCAAACAGCATTTCTCCATTCTGAACTCAAGGCATCTTATAAACAAAACTTTTAACATCACAGAATTAATCAAAACTGTATTAACAAATTATTAATTACTTGAAGAAGACAGATGCAATAGGTTACTTAGTTGCTACATCTGATTAATTCTGTTCTTCAAACTCCCTGCTTTTAAAATATGAAGCTTGAACATTTTTAATGTTCCTGCTTTGGGCTAGGGTTGTAGCTCTGTTGGCAAAGTGTTGGAGTTCAGGGAGTCCTGGGCATGATTCTCAGCACCACATACACAAGGTGTAGTGATGCATGCCTTCAAACCCAGCAAACTCGGGATATGGAGACAGGAAGGTCATCCTTGGCTACATAGTAGTTCAAAGCCAACTGGGCTACATGAGTCCTATCTCAAAAGGAAAAAACAATCTCCATTTGACCATCATGCTTGTTCATTCTTCTATCAGGAAACAATATGTATAAGATAATAAAGAAATCGGAGATTAACCAATTTTCATTCCTACCTGGCATGAAGAGAGGAAACAGAAAATCACGGATAAATGTCATGTTAGGAGGTTTAATTTTTGCTTTTACTTGGGTTTTCCTATCTGAGGCAGACAGGATAATCTAAATAAAAGCCACATCATCTATCCAGGTTTATATTTGTGTGAATGCGACACACACACACACACACACACACACACACACACACGTGCCTATTTGCATGGGTACACTCACCATTGAGCCAGAGATTAATACTGAGTATCTTCCTCAACCTTTCTCCATCTTATTTTTTGAGTTAGGGTCTGCCATTGAACCCAAAGCTCACTTATTTGGTAAGACCTCAGGTATCTTCTTATTTCCACCTCTTCAGTGCTAGGATCACAGCATGCCACCACACCTGGCATTTTAAGTTGATGCTGGGGAGCTGAGCTCCGAGTTTAATATTTGAATCATCTCCCTGCCCCTTACAGAGGCTCTTAAGCTTGTAGTTAAAATAGCTTTCAGCTTTCTTTAATGTTAAAACGGCTTCTGAAGTCAATCTGTGTTTTTAAAACTGGCTTTAAATATATATCCAAGTATGAAAAGAAACATTTCTTTCTGAACAGAAGTTAAGTTTGGAACCCAAATGCAGGAAAAAGTCACATTATTATTAAACACTGAGATTATCAACAATAGAGCATTGATCCCCGAGCCTATAAATAGACACCACCCAAAGGGAAACGTACCTTGTGAGATTTCTGTGACATGAAAGTTGTCTTTCCATCTCACTTTCCTGATGTTTGCTTTATTTGTTGTAACTTTTGCCCATCTTCACGATTTTCTTACCCAAACACAGATCAAAATACTATTTATATAGGGAAAATTAATTTCTAGCATTTGCGTGAGGATTTATTCAACTACTTTAAGCCCCTTACTTCTTAATGCCTATTATTGTAGCTTATATTGCATCTAAAATTGAATGAGACTAGAAAAAATAAAACAACAGAAAAAACAGCACAGCAAAACAAAACGCCACTGTGCATGGTTATGAGATAAAGACATTGCTATTTTTCTTTTAATATATTTTTATTTAGGTTCCTGAAGAAGGGGAACATTCACGAATTTAACAGGTTTTCCTGAGTGCTTATTCTATGTTGGGAAGTGCTGAACTTTGAGGAGACAGATGGCGGAAAAGATAGGAAATACAGGGGATTCTTTTTATTTTTGAAGCTTATATTTTATCAGGTGAATGCATATAATAAATGTATATATGTAAATGTAAGTATATACTGTGTTTTAGCAAGGAGTAGGAAGACCATGATGTAGTCAGACACTGGGATTAATTAATGTTTAATTTCCTAGGATCTACCTAGAAAAACAATGACAACTTTGCAAGTGTTTGTTAAATTGTCTCTAAATTATATTTTACATCAATAACTTGAAGCATGGAACTAAAATAGATTTCAGACATGGAAAGAAACACTTGATTTTGGTATGGAGGATGTAGATTTTAATTACCTAAATTAAGATGAAAAGGATAATTATCTCTTTTCAAACAAAAAAATACAACAGACTTTGTAAATGCCAAATTTAAATGATTGAGTGCCCCTTCAAATTTGCATGAAACATTTCTTGCTTATAAATTTTTGCACAAATGAATATTCATAAGTATGGTTGATATATACTGAATGCTTTTGTTCTCTGAACTGCACAAATACATCAAATAGTTTACACTGTGGTATAAGTGCTAAATGCTAGGAAAAAACCTACAATTATGTATCTTATATAATAAAACAACAGAAACATAGCTAATAAAACTTTTCACCTATATTTTGATTATTACTAATCTTTGAAATTATTGTTTTTATTTTGAGAACAGGCAGGTTACTTGCATGCTGAGCAAGTTGAGTTAGACTCTGATGATTAAAAGATGAAATGCACAGAGAAAGATGCTATACACACTTTACTTCATTCTCAAGAATTTTTAAAAAATGACTAACAAAGCCAGTAAGACTCAATGGCTGGGCAGGATTTGAAATCAGGATATCTCAAATACTGTCATGTTTGCCTATTCTGAGAAACACTCATAAAATCTAGGATTTTATAATTTCTAGCTATATATATTCAGCAATGTAGTACTTAAAACAGGGCAATATGCATGGAATCTGATGCAAACCTACTTTCTTAAGTGTGTCAGCAAGAAGAAATTAGAACTATTGTCTCTTTAGAGCAGAGGTGACAGGACTACAGAGTGTCTCCAGCACTCTTCCCACTAACCAGTCCTGCATGATGTAGACAAACCTCTTTACTCTTGTAAAAACAGTCAGTTCTGCAACATGGATGAGCTCATGTGAGCACAGCAAACTTAAATTGTCCAATTAGAGTTGTTTACAGAAGATAATTAGATAGGAACTATTTTGCAATAATTATGACTGTAACAAATTTAAAATTTTGACATATAGGAAGGTACATGTTAATTTTACTTTATGTCTTAGTCTCTACAGAAAGTTACTAAGGATATGTGGTATATAGTGCAACAGTCTATAGGGTAAGTAAGGACTGGCAAGGAGAAGTTTGAGGACAGTTTACAGCATTCTGCAAGGTCAAAGTGAAAGCGTAACTGCTGATTTAGTGAATGGGGAAGCATCTGGGTGATGCATTGCATTCTACCCCCAGGGAAAAGAAAGAGAGACTCAGCAACCACATCCTGGGAGGTATTTGTGAGAGCCTGCCTGCCTCAGTAGCATTACATAGAAAACCAAATACTTGTGAAGTTATTAGTATTTGGATACAGCCACATAACTGAATTTTCCTTAGGGACATATCTTGAGAAAATTCCATAGTTTTTATGACCTTGACTTATAGTGTATTCATAGAGGAATACTTGTGACTTAGTCCAAATGCAGTGATTGACAATGATTCTGTGTTCCTTTTCTTTACTTTAATAACAGAGATTTTGAGTGAGAATTTCACGAAATGTTCTCCTTAATATTATTTTGTATTTAATGTTTCAATTCTCCCTTTATTTTCACTAGGCTCCTTCACTGGGCATTCCATCTACCTATATTTTGATAGAAGGTGCTGCGGCTCTGAGGACAGTGTGAGGTTCAGCTCCTTATCACAATGGATGAAGGGTACTACATGGTAGTGAAGACGGAAAATGGCTCATACAAGCTCAATTTCATTCTCTTCAAATTGTCTGTAAGGATTTATGGACCATATAGAATTCATTAATCATATATTTTGAAAAGGTCCCGCAGTGACACTGGGAAGCCTGACCCCGCTGACAGGACTCTGAGAGGACTTCAGAGGGTGAGGGATGGCACTCTTCTTCCTTGTATTAGTTGCACAAACTGTCTGAGTGTTGCTGGTGTGTTTCAGGCTTCTTGTCTCTATGAAGACACCAGAGTTAAAAGGCCTGGTGCTGGGAGGTGACCAGAGTAGCAGATTTGTTTTGTTTTCATTGTCATGAAGTTATTTAATGGAGCAAAAGACTTTGAGTTTATTTGAACCATCATGGACAGAAGAAATTCTAAAGATAGGGAAAGTAGACCTAAGGTGTAACAGATAGTGATTTTTAGTAAGTTATTTAGTAATGGTATTGAAGTAAGGAATTTTATAGGGCAGGGTAGCCATGAGCACAGTTAGTGCATGATCACATTACCATTTTCTCCCTAACCCATACAAAACATCCCCAGGTAACTTCCCTGAGAATGTACAGCACAGACAACCAGAGTTTCTCTTTCTCTTCCAATATCCTCAAAGGTTTAAAGATTTTAAAAATCTGTTAACTTCTTCCTCCTGTGAGTCTGGAACAGAAAGATTCCCTTTCTTCCTGCAGATGGGGAGTGTGATTTGTCCAGTGTTTCATGAGTGCTTTGGAAAGGGGGTGGAATAATTGGCCCATCACTATCACACATAATAACCCCTCAACTATGATTGCCTCTCATTATAACTAACAATAGTGATTTTGCCCACCATGGTGCTGCTCACATTCATTCATGTATAGAAATAAGTTCTAGAGGATGAGAGCAAAACAATGGCTTAATTGCTGGAGAATTAGGAAACACTTTCAAATTAATTCATTTTCATTAAAGTCCTTATGGTATGGTGTCATCTTCTCTAAGATGCTATGACAAATCAACAATCAAACTTGAAATGAAATCACTGACTAATTAAACCTGATCATTCATTATCTAACTTTACTGTTTAAAACAGTTTACTCTACTATGGCCATGCATCAGCTACAAGCAGACTTAGACTATTTATCCAGATATCACAATATCATGAAAGGCATTCATCTCTGATTCACATAGATTTTATTTCACTATTGATTTCAGATGTGAGGGTGTCTTAGATGGGTTTCTGTTGCTGTGATCAAACACCTTGACCAAAAGCAAGTTGGGGAGGAAAGAGTTTATTTGGCTTATACTTCCATGTTGTAGTCCATCACTGAAGGAAGTCAGGACAGGAATTCAAACAGGGCAGGAACCTGGAGGCAGGAGCTGTTGCAGAGGCCATGGAGGGGTGCTGCTTACTCAGCCTGTTTTCTTATAAAACCCAGGTCCATCAGCCCAAGGATGGCACCACTCACAATGGGCTGGGCCCTCTTCCATCAAGAACTAATTAAGGAAATGCCCTACATCTGGGTCGTGTGGAGGTATTTTCTCAATTGAGGTTTCTCCTTTCAGGTAATGCTAACTTGTGTCAAACTGACATTAAACTAGCCAGCACAGAGGGTAACAGATGGAAGATCCATTGTTATGGACAGTGGCATGTTTCCCTTGTGTCACTGCATATAATTAGAGAAAAATAATTGCTGAGAAAGGAAAGTGGGTTCACAAAAAGCATGGGCATGTTTTTATTTATCTCTGGCTATACAAATGACTATACTATAATTATCCAAAACTTCTTTAGAAGGTCAAGGCTAATGAACTTATTTTTAAGAAAAAAAAGAATGATTTTTATTGACAACAAGAAGCTGGAACCTCATTTTCCAGTTTATTGCTTTCCAGTTAACTGGGTATTTTGTTTATACCATGTAGGTAAATATTCTATGTAGTGGGGTCTTTTAAAATTTATCTTTTAACTGAAAGATGAGAACATAAAAACTTCACATCTGACAGGGAATTCTGTGATACTTTGATGCATGTTTGCGCTGGGCAATGCTGACACTAGTTTCCACCCACCCATCTCCTCAACCATTTATCATTTCATTGGTGAAAACATTTGAACTCATTTCTTCTTGATTTTTGAAACATCTCACGCTTTCTGAGCATATCAAGACACCTAAAATGAAAAAAAGAAGTGAGGATAGGAACATTTAGATAGTGAAACTCAATAAGACACTGTAATGATGAGAACAGGTCTCAACTAGGTGGAACAGTTCAGCAAGCTGAAAGAGGCTGAGACTGTACACAGTCAGTGGGAGGACAGGCTGCTGAGTGTCACTGGGGAGACTGTTCACAGTCAGTGGGAGGACAGGCTGCTGAGTGTCACTGGGGAGACTGTTCACAGTCAGTGGGGGGACAAGCTGCTGAGTGTCACTGGGGAGACTGTTCACAGTCAGTGGGGAGAGGACAAGCTGCTGAGTGTCACTGGGGAGACTGTTCACAGTCAGTGGGGAGAGGACAGGCTGCTGAGTGTCACTGGGGAGACTGTTCACAGTCAGTGGAGGGACAGGCTGCTGAGTGTCACTGGGCAGACTGTTCACAGTCAGTGGGGAGAGGACAAGCTGCTGAGTGTCACTGGGGAGACTGTTCACAGTCAGTGGGGAGAGGACAGGCTGCTGAGTGTCACTGGGGAGACTGTTCACAGTCAGTGGGAGGACAGGCTGCTGAGTGTCACTGGGGAGACTGTTCACAGTCAGAGGGGGACAAGCTGCTGAGTGTCACTGGGGAGACTGTTCACAGTCAGAGGGGGACAAGCTGCTGAGTGTCACTGGGGAGACTGTTCACAGTCAGTGGAGGGACAAGCTGCTGAGTGTCACTGGGGAGACTGTTCACAGTCAGTGGGGAGAGGACAAGCTGCTGAGTGTCACTGGGGAGACTGTTCATAGTCAGTGGGGGGACAAGCTGCTGAGTGTCACTGGGGAGACTGTTCACAGTCAGTGGGGAGAGGACAAGCTGCTGAGTGTCACTGGGGAGACTGTTCACAGTCAGTGGGGAGAGGACAAGCTGCTGAGTGTCACTGGGGAGACTGTTCACAGTCAGTGGGGGACAAGCTGCTGAGTGTCACTGGGGAGACTGTTCACAGTCAGTGGGGGACAAGATGCTGAGTGTCACTGGGGAGACTGTTCACCATCATGGGGAGAGGACAGGCTGCTGAATATTCTTAGAATAATTCACCATCCATTCATATGAGAAAAGATGAATTTTGGCTATTTGTAGTCTCAAAAATAAGTTTCAAACTAAGTAAAGACCTATATATGAAAAGAAAACCAATTGTTTAAGAAGTATCTGTGACATCAAAGTATGGAAGAGGATCTTCAACACAAAATCATGACACACAACACAAAGGAGAGAAGGTTGAAGCTTACACATTAAATTTAACAACTTCTTTATGAAAAATGGCTTTTCAAACAATTTTGGAAGACATGCGACAGACTGGGAAATAATCTTTGCTGATCATACAAGGAAGAGGAAACTAGTGTTCAAAGAAATGAATCTCAAGTCATCCAGAACCTAAAAGACAACTCAAAATAAAAGTAGATCATAAAAGACAATTTGTAGAGAAAAAAGACAATTTGACCTGAATAATAAAAAGTACAAAATGTTTGCTATTAGGGAAATATTAAGTAAGAGCACTCCAGTATGTCCATCTGATGAGCTGCCAATTAATAGATGAGAAGCAATAGAAACACGAGCTCTTCTGCTGAGACAACTAAAGCAAGTTGTTCAACCTTCAAGAAGTAGATTCAGAAGGGCAACATGAACAAACTTGAAGAATAGGGGTCTGGAGATATGATTCAGTGGCAAAGAGCCCTGACTGTTCTTCTAGAGGAGCTGGGTTCAATTCCCGTTACCCATATGGCCACTCATCACAACCATCTATAAATCTAGGTTCAGGGGACCTGATGCTCTTTTCTGGTCTCTCTGGGTACTGCATGTACATGGCACACAGATATACATATAGACAAAACACTCATACACAAAAATAATATAAAAATAATTAAGAATCCTTTGAAGAATAACCAATAAAATGTGGTAGTACTTTGTTGAAAATTTAAACCTTAATTCTGACAGCAAGAAAGGTGAAGTGATGGTCATAAATGTCATAAATGTTTACGTGTGCCTGTGAAGTTTTATTCATCTAAAAAGAATATATTTGCAATGAATGTTAGACGTTAGATAGACACATTATCTGATATTCTTTTCCTCATAAAAAGTATTCACTAGCTTAAAACTTAAAACCACATAATGTTTTAATACCGTTAATTACCGTTACTGTTTTTAATGAAATAATGTCAGAAGGAACATGAAAGATATGTTAGTACAGAGAGGTCAAACTCTCGACTTAATTTAGAAATTCAGAGTCTTCACAGAAACAATGGCATTTGCATATTGAATAGAGTGAAAGTGAGCCAGATGAAAAAGGCATGGAAAGTGATTTATGCAGAGGAAGTTGTGGTGATATATTGTGCACCCTAATAAACTTGCCTGAGGCTCAGACGACAGAGCCAGGCAGTGGTGGCACACACCTTAGATCCCAGCACTTGAGATCTCATGTCTTTGCTTGGGAAGCACATGCCTTTAATCCCAGGAAGTAATATGGCAGGGCAGAGAAAGGTACATAAGGCATGAGAAAGTAGGAACTCACTTGCTGTGAATATCCCTCTGTATAAATAAAATGCTGATTGGCTGGTAGCCAGGCAGGAATTATAGGTGGGACAAGCAGAGAAGAGAATTCTGGGAACAGGAAGGCTGAGACAGGAGATGCTGCCAGCCGCTGCACTGAGTACCAACATGTAAAATACTGGTAAGCCATGAGCCATGTGGCAAGGTATAGATTTATAGAAATGGGTTAATTTAAGATAGAAGAACTAGATAACAAGAAGCCTGCCACGGCCATACAGTTTGTAAGCAATATAAGTCTCTATGTGTTTACTCCGTTGGGGGTCTGAGTGGCTGTGGGACTGGTGGGTGAGAGAGATTTGTCCTGACCGTGGGCCAGGCAGGACTGGAGAAAACTTCAGCTACACTCACTCTCTTTAGGCTGAGGACTTCATAGAGGCAAGAACTAGTGGCTGGCTGTTCTGCTTCTCTGATCTTTCAGATTTCACCCTGATATCTGGTTCTGGGCTTTTTATTAAAAGACCATCTAAGATTTGAACAACAGGAAGTAATACAAGAAGAGGGAAAGAGATCATGAAACTCTATTAAATGTTTGAGGAAGCTTTCTTGTACCCATACCATAAAGATAAAAGAAATTGCCAGTCACCTGTGGTTAGAGTGGCACTGGAATGTAAGTGTTATTAGGTCAGCTGTGGAGACACTTTGTCCTAGATTGAGTACAGCACCTTAGGTGGAAAGAAAAATAGCCATGCTGGCAATTTAGGTGGCTTCTAGAGCCAACAAGTGCAGGATCAGTTTGGCAGTGATTGGATGAGCACAATTAGGAGGCTGTTTAAGTGGGTAGCACAGACCAGAGACAGAAGTGAACCACAACAGCGGGAACCCAGAGTATGAAGTGGTCTTTCCACAGACATAGGCACAGCAGACATGGTAACTGAGTGGACATGAAATGGAAATTGAGAATAAATCCTTTCATTGATTGTCTCTGTGGATCACAGTAATATAAGCAGAAGTCTGGAGAATACATTTGGGTGGTGAAGTGTTTGGTTTTAAATGTATCATGTTTGAGGTGCTTGTGAATAGAGTTTCATGATCTCTTTCCCCTTTTTTGACTCTCAGTCCTTTTCTGTATTTTCCAGCACTCAGTTAAAACATTTAGAAGTTCTCAGTGTGCCAGGTGGGATTTTATGAGAAGTCTCTAATGTAATATCACATAAATACCATTGTACTTTTTAATATGATTAAATGTTATTTACCTGCCCAAATGTAACAAGATGGCTTCAACATTGTGCTCATAACTCCAAATAGAAAAGTGAGCAAGACAGTCTCTGAATTCAAAGATTATATAACATACCACACATAGAAAAATTAAAAATGAAAAGTAATGCCTAGTTAGCATGTACAAAGCCCCAGGCTGGATCTCCAGTGTCAATGTCACCTCCCCACGGGAAAAGGTGACATCAGTTCAAAACCATTTACAAGGCAAAAGTTACCACAAAACAGACAACTATACTATGCAATAATTACTTTAATTTGTTTAGATGGAAGGAAAATTTCATAATACACACCATTTGAAATATCTTCTTCTGTGTATGTGTGTAGTATGTGTATATGAGTGTGTGTGTGTGTGTGTGTGTGTGTGTGTGTGTGTGTGTGTGTGTGTATGTGATGCAGGTATACTTGGAATGTTATTTTGGTGAGAATTTTTAAACACAGCTTATTTCCATTATTACTCCTGGCCTCTTTGTACTCTTTAACCAACCAGCTTGCCTTCCTTCCTTCCCTCTTTCCTTCCTTCCTTCCTTCCTCCCTTCCTTCCTTTCTTCCTTCCTTCCTTCCTTCCTTCCTTCTTTCCTCTTACTATTTATTTATTTAATTAATGTTACATCCTGACCACAGTTTCCCCTCCTTCTTCTCCTCCCATTCCCTCCCTCCCCTCCCCTCCACGCCCCCCATCCACTCCTCCACTGTTTTTTTCAGGAAGGGGCAGGCCTCCAATGGGTATAAACAAAGCATGACATATCAAGTTTCAGTAAGACTAAGCACCTCCCCTTGTATTAAAGCTGGGCAAGGCAATCCAGGATGAAGAATAGGTTCCCAAGAGCCAACCAAAACTCTAGGGACAGCCCCTGCTCCCATTGTTAGGAGCCCCATAGGTAAACCAAGCTGTATAACTGTCACAGATATATGGAGGGCCTAGGTTGGTCCCATGCAGGCTCCCTGATTGTTGGTTCAGACTCTACGAGTTCCTATGAGCCAGATCGGTTATTTAGTTTCTATGGGTTTTCTTATGATGTTCTTGACCCCTCTGGCTCCTACAATCCTTCCTCCCTTTCTTTAAGGGATTCCCATAGCTTGGCCTAATGTTTAGCTGTGGGTCTCTGCATCTGATGGATCAGTTACTGGATGACGGCTCTCTGATGACAATTGTGGTAGTCACCAATCAGGCTATGAGTCTTAGCTGGGGTCATTCTTGTAAATTCCTGGGAGTTTCCCTTGCACCAGGTTTCTTTTTTTTTTTCTTATTTATTTATTTATTTTTTATTTTGCAATACAATTCAGTTCTACATATCAGCCACGGATTCCCTTGTTCTTCCCCCTCCCACTCCCCTCACCTTCTCCTCAGCCCACCCCCAATTCCCACCTCCTCCAGGGCAAAGCCTCCCCTGCGGACTGAGATCAACCTGGTAGACTCAGTCCAGGCAGGTCCAGTCCCCTCCTCCCAGGCCGAGCCAAACATCCCTGCATAAGCCCCAGGTTTCAAACAGCCAACTCATGCAATGAGCACAGGACCAGGTCCCACTGCCTGGATGCCTCCCAAACAGATCAAGCCAATCAACTGTCTCACCCATTCAGAGGGCCTGATCCAGTTGGGGACCCCTCAGCCATTGGTTCATAATTCATGTGTTTCCATTCGTTTGGCTATTTGTCCCTGTGCTTTATCCAACCTTGATCTCAACAATTCTCGCTCATAAAAACCCTCCTCTTTCTCGCTAATTGGACTCCCAGAGCTCCACCTGGGGCCTAGCCATGGATCTCTGCATCCAGATCCCTCAGTCGTTGGATGGGGTTTCTAGCACGACAATTAGGGTGTTTGGCTATCCCATCACCAGAGTAGGTCAGTTCGAGCTGTCTCTCGACCATTGCCAGCAGTCTGTTGTGGGGGTATCTTTGTGGATTTCTGTGGGCCTCTCTAGCACTTTGCTTCTTCCTAGTCTCATGTGGTCTTCATTTACCATGGTCTCCTATTCCTTATTCTCCCTCTCTGTTGTTGATCCAGCTGGGATCTCTCGCTCCCCCAAGCTCTCTTTCCCTCGACCCTCTCCCTTCATTACCCCCACTCATGTCCAGGCTGTTCATGTAGATCTCATCCATTTCTCCGTCATTGGGTGATCCCCGTGTCTTTCTGGGGCCTGTTTTCCAGGTAGCCTCCCTGGTGATGTGAGTAGCAGTCCAGTCATCCTTGTTCCACATCTAGTGGCTAAGATCAAAAACACTGAAGACACCTTATGCTGGAGAGGATGTGGAGCTAGGAGAACTCTCCTCCACTGCTGATGGGAATGCAAGCTTGTACAACCACTTTGGAAATCAATATGGCGCTTTCTTAGAAAATTGGGAATCCATCTCCCCCAAGATTCAGCTATACCACTCTTGGGCATATACCCAAGGAATGCTCAATCATACCACAAGAGCACTTTTTCAGCTATGTTCATATCAGCATTGTTTGTAATAGCCAGAACCTGGAAACAACCTAGATGACCTTCAACTGAAGAATGGATAAATAAAATGTGGTACATATACACAATGGAATACTACTTAGCAGAGAAAAACAATGACATCATGAGGTTTGCAGGCAAATGGATGGATCTAGAAAAAATCATCCTGAGTGAGGTATCCCAGACTCAGAAAGACCAACATGGTATGTACTCACTCATAGGAGGATACTAGATGTGGAACAAGGATGACTGGATTGCACCAGGTTTCTACCTGACCCTGAAATGCACGCCCCCTCCAGTCATGTCTTTCAGTACTCTCCTCCATCTACCCCCTAACACAATCCCCCAAATTCTCATCTCTACCTGCTCCCAGTCCATATTCTAGATCTTTTCTATTTCCCCTTCCCAGGGAGATCCATGCATTCCCCCTTGGGGATTTTTTTTAAATGTGCAGAGGGCTCTGTTGAGATTATAGCATTCAGCTAGAGAGGAAAGAACCTGGGCTGAGGAAATTGTATAACTCCTATGTCACCAGGGTCCAGCTTGATGCCATTTTGATGACTAAGAGTGATGTGACAAGAAGTAAGATTAGGGTCTAAATGAATGGTCAAAAGCAGCTTTAGACTCAGTGAGTTCATGTATTAAAGATTCTCTCATCTAATCCAAACATATTTCACTCAAGTTTTTGCTCAGATTGACAGGTCCTTGCAGGGATCTATCAACCTATGTTCTATCCCTGTGCTCCTGCTCTGCTGTGATCTCTCCCCGCCTGGAAGGACTATTTCAACTACCAACTGAAGTGCTGACGCTACACTTTTTTCAGGCTCCTGTTCTTTCTTCACTTGACAGATTCCTGAAAGATGAATTAATCTCCTTTGAGTAACTGCCCAGGTCCTTGTCACAGCACACGGGGACAGCTTCCAGCTATAACATTCTGAAGAGCTGTTTGTGTGATTGCCAGCTGTGGTCTGGGCATTGTCAGCTCACACCTTTGCAATCCAATGTGCGCCCTTCAGTGGCCTGACATCTCTTGCATGCCATTTTGTGTAAACGTTTCCAGGATATGGAGGTAAAGCCAAGTAATAGATTGAACGTCTTCTAAAGATGCCCATAGACTTCCTTCTCGGGAAAGTAAGGGAAATTTGTAATTTTTAGTGTAAAAAAAACACTGAAAATTATTATGTGCTCTCAGTAAGGTTGCTTCTCAGGAACTTCAGGTTTATATATGGTGGTATGTTGTCTCATCATCTTTAAAAATAAGGTAAGTTTTAATTTACTTGTACTGTCTATTAAACCTGCCCAAAGGCCAGATGTGGTATTAGCCATATTACATTTCTTAGAACTATAATTTGAAAGTAGAATTTGAAATATAAATGCACATAAGCATTTTGATAGTAATAACACATAGGGAAATCTCTATAAATCTATTATTTTATAAACATTCATTTTATTTGTGTATGTATGCCATGTCTATGCGATGCTCACAGAGGCCAGATGAGAGTCCCTTGGAGCTTCAGTTACAAGCAGTTGTGAGTCACCTGATGTGGGTTCTGGAAACTGAAATTAGGTTTTCAGGAAGAAATGTATATTTTCTTAAATGCCATCTTTTCACCTCCAGTAAATATATTCTTACAAAAACAAAAGTGGATATGAGGCCCCTCTTCATGGGTCTAAATCTGGTTGCTATTCTTTCTCCAGATCTGTAAGTCTTTCTTGGATTGTCTTCATGAAAAACCCCTGAGTAGCCAGGTAGCTTAGTGTGGAAGATTGTTTAAGTGCCTAGTTGACACATAGATTGTCTCTTTCAAGCTAAATTTGTAATTTGAACCCTTTTCTATTAATAGAATAGTCTTAGTTAGTCTTCCCATTCTCTAAGAATGCATGTGATCAAGCACTTAGAGAGTACTGATTATTTGTGGGTACCTGTCTTATCTTGCCAGTGACACTGTAAACTTAATGATGACTCTCAACCATTTAATCATGAATTCATTCAGTAAATATTTATTGAGAATGCATCCATCCTCATCCTAAGGGTGGCCTTCATGTTGAATGTAGCTTTACACACAAACATTTACTCAATCTTCCATAGCTACTTATTTAAATATCTAAATCATTGTCTTAGATACAAGTTTTGTGAGGGAGGACTTGCTTTTTTCATGCCTGTCCCCTTGGCACCAACAATACTGAGTAGAGTAACCATTGCACTATTTGTATGTGACCATGGACACATTTTTCACTTGAGAACTTAATGATGGTAGGGCTGTGCTTTGCATCCACAAATTACCTGATCACAATCCTTTGGGCTAGATCTTTGATTCTAATAAAACAGGAAGCTGAAGTCATTTGGAAAGGAATGAGGTCCTACTGAATGAATTAGAACACCTGAGACGGTCTGAAAGCCTAGGTTCCTCCAGGAAACCCTCAGAGAAAATATCAACATGAACATCAATATTAGCACTAGTGTCAACAAAATCACCAAGTGCATGAATTTGGCTCAAAATACAACAGATATGACTGAGCCCTGATAGTTTTCCAGGCTCTGCTCAAGGCATTTGGAATGTGTCAGTAGCCAAAACAGTAATGCCCCTCTTGCCATCTGATAGAGTTTGCGATCTGGGTCAGGAGAAGAAAGCCAATAACCCTGGTGAATAAGTGGATTCTGTGCAGAGGTGAGTGCCAAGGGGACAGTGGAACCCAGGGAAGCAAATGGGAGGATTGTTTCAAGGAAGAAAACAGAGCTCATTGAGTAGGTAATACTCTGAAAATGAGGACTAAACCTAGCAGAAGATGAGGAATAGTTTAGAGAGTTAGAGTGTATATCTAAATCCAAAAAGGAATAAGATCTGGGGAAGTCAGCCATACTGTGAGAAGAAACGGAGAGTTTTGTTATCTTTCAAGTATGACTTACAATTTAACTCTTAAATAGCACTTAAATAAAGTCAAAGAAAAAGTTACTACTCACTAAGAAAAAAATTAGAAGACATTTTCAGTAAAATGATATGAAGGTGTTTAGAGATTCTTATCTTACCATTTTTACTGATGTCGAGTTCTTTCAGATTAACTAGGCTAGCAATAGAGGTCGGCAGACTTGAGAGGTCATTATCAGGAATGCTTAGTTTCCGCAGAGCTTGACAGTTGAACAATTGCTGTAACAGAAAAGAACAACTCACTAGTTAGGTCACAGTTTTATTAGACTCACTCATACCTAAACTCAGTAGCAAATTTGAAGTAACCATTTTTTTTTAACAGTGACAGTAAAATAACCGCTAATAAAGCCTCACTTTCTTCCACACTCAAATTGGAACAGCTTCACAACCCATTCAGCTGTTAGTGCCTCGATGTTTTTTCCAATACACAGATAAACAAAACAGAACAAAATAAAAACCAGGCAGACAAAAGCCTAGGAGTTACCCTCTGCATTCTCACAGCTAAAGGAATCACCTTAGCTCTCTTTATTTTGCTGTTGTATTAGATTTCAAAAGTCTTATTTCCATTTCTTCATTCTGAATAAATACTTGTATGTTATCAAGAGCTGTGGCACATCAGAATACAATCTTTTGTGTCCCCTTGCAGTGCCTCATAAATCATTAGTAGATGAAACATAGGATGAAAATTCAATCAGGCTCATTTCACAGTTCTATCATTCCAAAGTACTAGGTGAAAGAGTACCAAGTGCTACAATTGGTTCTGGAACCTAGCATTGTTGAAACCACTGGTGGGTTGGAGTGTGTTTCAGAGGTTGTTTCTTGATCTACTTGACAAGTATAGCAATGGGGTAAGGCAGCCTGCATTTTCTGCAAGACATCAATTTGGGTGATTTCATATAGGTGTTTCCAGTACTACGCTGAAAAACAACTCTAATTTTTTTTAAAAACTCTGTTCAACTCATCTTGACTACTAAAGACATGAACAGTTGGAAGAGAATTTTTTATTCATTTCTAAAAGAATTATCTTAATGAGATCCTTTCTGACATTTCTAATTCTGCTTTGCTGAACTTCCACAGATGAAGTCTGGTAATCATGACTATGTAGTTGGCCAACAGTATATTTAACTACCATTTCTTCCTACACATAATTCCTTATTTATAGGAAAAAACAATGCAGCATACGGCCATTATTTCTTAACCCATTAGCTTTTAAAAAAGGAGATCATATGACTTCTTACATAAGAGGAAATATGAAGTCTCTTACTTTGGGTTAGTCATCTTGGGTTCTTTATAAAGATTATTTGCTACTTGACATGACGTCAGAATTACTTTTTTCAGCATCCTATATAGAAATGGACTTCCTCTTTTTATAAATCTTTGAAAGAGACATTTAATGGATTCTTTGAAAGACATTCCACCTAACCAAATAGGAAACATATGGTTATAGTCCTAGAATTTACTATCAACTCCCTTCCAGTGTGTGCTATCTAGTAAGACAGTGATGTACTGTATGAACATGTGATGTGGTTAATTACAGCTTCACAGTCAATTATCTCATCATTGATTTGGGTAAGACTTACTAACCACTCTTTCTGCTGATCACTACAACCATTTTATGAATGTTAAAACTAAAGATTTTTAAAATACAGTCTTTTAAGTCTTATTATAACAACTAACTTCTCAAGTGCACTCAAGATTTAGCAGAAGTACTAGTATTCTTCAATTTTGAATGAAGTGACATACAAATTTTTAAAAAAGGAAACTCCTTTACATGCTCTACCGGGGAGAATCCAAGCAAGATCAGGCACTGACCCCATATCAGTGTCTGGTCAATCCTGATGCTTATTGCAGTTTTATCACTGAACTCAGCAGTTCTCTTGCCTGTAGAGAAGGGATGCTAAGCCATACAATTTGAGACTTGAGAGAGTGAAAGATGTTATATCAATTCTAAGTCTCACAGCTTTTTTCTACTAATGTTTTTGTTATTTGGAATGTACCACACAATAAAGGGTAAGTTATTTTTGAGGGCTATCCTTTTTCCAGATATTCCTACATTAATGATTTATATTATAATATGTGTCTTAGATTTGATGAATGAAGTCCTTATAAAGCTATATTATCCAGAAAAGTAGGGTGACTGTTAGTAATTAAAAGTACATCAATGTACAGTATGATTGTCTGTTTGCTACTTTTCTTAACAAAACAGTCTCTTTGGAGGCACAGTCCTGCTCAGCTTTCCTGCATATCACATATTTCTCCTTCTCATTTACCACAGGACACTTTTCTGCCCACAGTTTGTGCTGAGCCAATAATTTTGAGAGTGCTGATAATTAAAGGGAAAATGAGAAGAGTGCCGAACTCCTGCTGAGACAGGCTGTTTTGGACAGGAAGCTTTAGAGAGGTAAACAGTGTCAGTGGAGCCTGCATCAAGTTTCTTGTCTGAGTGAAATTCTTCCCATGAGTCACGCCCTCTACAAAGCTAAGAGCCCATGTACAGCTTTCTCAGGATTCAAGTTTTGAGTGAAAATGATGTTCAGTCATTATATATATATAAACAAACAAACTGTATTCTTCAATACAGGGGAAATAAAAATTAATAGCTACTTAGAGTCAAACTGTTAACTATATGGGTATCCTGATTTTCATTTGCTAATGTCTCACATTTTTAAAACAATGGAAATGGGGTTGGGGATTTAGCTTAGTAGTAGAGCACTGAGGCCCTGGGTTTGGTCCTCAGCTCTGAAAAAAAAAAAAAAAAAAAAAGAAATGTTTTGAATCTGAAAATGCATTTGTGCTAGAATGCCATTTCTCTTTAGCTAGCTAGCTTTACCAAACAATTTAGCTCTGATACAATTCTTGGGGTCTCTGCAAACTCCACAGCCAGCCAAATAACAATCTGCATGAGACAAGAAGGAAGTCTAGTTCAACACAACTTAGTAGCTTGTGTTGGTTCAAACATCTAGGGTCTGACTCTGAGCTGTTTATTTTATTTTAGGCATATTTAAGCACAGCACAATTTTGGAAAGAAGTTTTCTGATGATAGTTAACTCAATCCCGTGTGTATAACAAAGCTTAAGACATATTTATATTGAAACTCTTCAAAAAGTTCATATGGCATCTTCCATAAGGATGGGGTTCAATTGACTAAGAAACAATGCTCAATATAAATGTCTAGAGAAAATGACTGAGATAAACATAAATGTCTGAGGGAGTCAGGTGTGGCCTGGCTCTATAGATAACACAGAGGTCACAGAGGCTATTGTAAAGTGCATGTAACATCTCCCATAAGGTTGGATTCTGTTGACTGACCAACAATGCTCAAGGTAAAAGTTTAGGATAAATATAATAGCCTGGGGAAGTCAGGTGTGGCCTGGCCTTACAGATAACACAGGTCACCATTACCAGGCTATTAACTACATCCATTCCCAGCCTTCTAGGTGAAAAATAGGTTACGCATCTCTTCCCTTGAAGAGATAATCCTGTAAGTTTAATGTTCCTGGTTTCCCCAGTGCTTATCTGTGAGCATAAGGTCCTCTTGTTCTCTAAATTCTATAAGGTATCATTTCATTCATTAATTTCTAGAGAATTGCTTATTTGTGTCAGTTACAAACTAGACCTATGTGGCTGTGAATACACGGGACATTACATGAGATACTAGGAGTCATCCCCTGGGAACCAGACTCTGTGCTTGAATACTTAGACACATATGTAAATGCCTTGTGTAAATCTGTACTGGGGTATCAGAAATGTGCACACAGGATCTGGGAACTTGATGGATTGGGACAGAACATCAGCAACCAGAGAAAACCTCTCTAAAAGAAGTTATAAAAAGAAAGAATCTTGAAGGAATCTGATGGGAGTAGCCATGCTATGCTTCTCTCAGTTGCCATTTCAAACTACTAGTTTTAGACATTCACTTGATAGTATGAGGGAATCTGGATCTTAGAGAAAGTTCTCTGATTTCGTTTGTATTAAAGTTGTGGGTACTGGATATATGCTGAATGTCAGTATTGCCCTCAAGAGCCAAGCTGAAGAAGACATAAGTTGTCTCTGAACCCAGGAAATAGGCAGGACTTTTATCAGGCAACAAAGTTTCATTATTATGGGATAATTGCAAAGTGCTGAATATACAGTGAAATAAGCTGTTAGAGTTGCTACAGCAAAACAAAAATCCCGCAAAGTAAATGTGTTTAATATGTTTAGATAACTAAGGCAGGATCTGAAAGCATAATGATGAAGTGAGATTATCAAAGAGAAGTCAGTGAAGGAGAAGATTAAAAAAAGATTAAAGTCAGATGGAGGAAGTAATGGCAGATCCGATAATAGGGAGCAATTAGATAAACATGGCAAGAAAGACACCAGATAATCAAGAAGACTCCCAAATGACACAGAAGAGAGAACAAGAAGGTTTTGTTGGAGCACTGAAAAAGTGAGTGCAGAGAAAGAGGGCGGGGTTGATAAAGGGTGCCAGAAAGGCAGTCTTCACTCATCTACAGGAGGCACAAACTCAACAAGTTCCGAACAAGAAAAGAGAGAGAGAGAGACAGAGAGAGAGAGAGAGAGAGAGAGAGAGAGAGAGAGAGAGAGAGAGACAGAGAGAGAGAGAGACAGAGAGAGAGACAGAGAGACAGAGAGAGAGACAGAGAGAGAGACAGAGAGAGACAGAGACAGAGAGAGACAAAGAGAGACAGAGACAGAGAGACAGAGACAGAGAGAGACAGAGAGAGAGAGAAAGTGAGAGAGACAGAGACAGAGAGAGACAGAGAGAGACAGAGAGAGAGACAGAGAGAGACAGAGAGAGACAGAGACAGAGAGACAGAGAGAGAGAGACAGAGAGAGACACAGAGAGAGAGAGACAGAGAGAGACAGACAGAGACACAGAGAGAGACAGAGAGACAGAGAGACAGAGACAGAAAGACAGAGAGACAGAGAGAGAGTGATTATACAGATTTATTCAATTTTTCAGAGCACAAGGACCAGAGCATCTCTAAGTTGCCAGGAGGAAAGATTTCCTTTGAAAATTGTGCAGAGGCTGGAGGATTAGTGCTAGGATAGCTCTGTGTTGTGTAAAGACTTTCTGTACACTGTGAAGATATGTCATTCTGATTGGTTCAATAAAAAGCTAAATGACCAATAGGTAGGCAGAATTTTCAGGCACACAGGATGCTGGGAAGAAGAAGAAAGAAGTCACCAGGGAACACAGAGCAAGCAGGATAGGCACTACACAGGTGAAGTAACAAAGCCACAAAGCAGAAAGTAAATTAATAAAAATGGGTTGATTTAAATTATAAGAGCTAGTTAGAAACAAGCCTAAGCTATCAGCTGAGGTTTCATAATTAATAAGAAGTCTCTGTGTCGTTTAGTTGGGAGCTGACTGGCAGGACAGAGAAAGACTAGCTATATAGCTATGGTTGACAACAATTTTAGATTATATTTTAAAACTATAAAAGAAGACTTGGTAGTTCTCAGACATGAAAACAATAAATGTTTTCATTTATGGAGGAGATGAGGCTGCTAATTACCTTGATTAGATTGTCACATACTGTGGACATGTATTGAATTTTCTCATAGAAACCCATGAATGTGAATAAACATTGTGTCAATTAAAAACAAAAAAGTAAAAGGTAACTAAAAAACAAAGGTGAATTCCCAACAACAATTAGAGTGGGGATTCACTAGATATTAATCTTCAAAGAACCAAGAATAATCTTATATAGACAGTTTTTTTTAAACCAAAAGTACAAACAACAGCATTTTAGACAAGGACCAACTGACTTCTTTACCAAGAGTCTCAGATTAAAACAACTGTCAGAAGATATCGTTAAATACAAGAAAAAATGATTCTAGAAGCGATGTCAGAGTGGAAAGAAAGATTAAATAAATTTAGTAATACATAAAAAGCAAAGTATGGGTAAATTTAAATAGTCATTGACTCTATAAAGCAACAATAAAGTGCTAATTATTGGCTTAATAAACAGGGCAGAGCTAAAATTCTGAAGAATGGAAGCATTTCTGTCAAGAGAGAGATGATTAGATTTAAAAGTCTCTGGTAATTAACCTTACAGATCTATCTATAGAGAAAGATCTGAGAGTTACCACATGTTACTTTTTAAAACGCAGCATGGTCTCTTGCTCATAAGCTTTTAGGGCCTCTGTTCTTCAGGGAAAAGTGCAGACTCTTCCTTGTGGCTTTTGAGGCACTCATCTCTGCATTTCCTCATCCTACCATGTCCATCGGCTGTGCCTCCTCCACCATCTTGCATAGCCCACTCTGCCTGCCACCCATGTTGCAGTCTCCAGCTGATGCTGCTTCCTCTCCTGCCCTACCCCAAGTCCTGCCTTCTCCTTTACACTCAGACTGTCTTAGCAGTTTGCATGCTCTGCCTTTGTTCTTGTATAAGCCTTTATTGCTTTTGCTGAGCTGGTAGCATGGATGTTCATGTGTGTGAGGGCTGCACTGAAGGTTTTTCCTGTTCCTGTAGATTTGACAGTGTGCCATGCAAGGTCTTCTTTATTTCATCTTCTTAGTGAGAAGATGTTCCTTCATGAATATTATTATGAGGAGGAATAATGTAACACAGAAGGAGTCCCATTTCCTGAGTACCTGTTACATAAGGGCAAGTCACTAAGCTTCACTGTAAAAAATTATATTCTTACAACATTATTTGAAATATGTCACTCTTAACTAATTTTGTAGAAAAGAACACAGTTTTTTATGATGTATAGTTAGCAAGGGTCAGAGCCAACATTCACATACACATCTGTGTACCTACCAAGCTGTCTCCAAAGCAGCACACTTCCCATTCTTCAAAGATCTATGCTTTGGAAAGATAACTGACATCTGACAGGAGTGAGAAAGGAGGGTGAGCAAGACTAGGGGCACGAGGGATACATCTCAGGAGGGCTGATAGAAAGCTCACTGATGACTATACAGCAGCAAATATGCAACTGGAGAGACATGTGAGTGTGTGCTAGCCTAAAGTGTTGGCCATATATTATTATGCTTTGCACTGGCATTTTGTTACATGCAGTCTTGGAGATTAATGGCCCCTATAGCAATGATATGACATGCATATGAACGACTGTATGTCAAAACATAGTTCCTGAGGGGAGGAAATAAGAAAATAATCATTTAACTCACCACCACAAGTAAGAGGATTTGTTATTTGGGAACTTTGTTTTCCTGGAAAGTTGCATGTAAAATTGTAAATTTTCAACAAGAGGGCTGTGGGTGCCACTGTATTTACAGGGCAGGTTTTGTTCTGGAAAAGGACTAATGTCCAGTGAACATGGTATCTCTGAATGGTTGGTTTCTTAGAAGTTCCTCCCCAAAGCCTGTTTTCAAATGTTCAAGCAGTAACACTTCCAATTTGGTTGCAAAGCTCTTTCATGGAAATAATTACTTTGTATGCATTGCAAGAAAATGTAAAATTCTTTAATTAATACAAATGTAAATAATTATCTTTATTTAGGAAAGTGGCAATTCAGAAATAATAGGGTAAAAATAGTTTTATATGTGTATTTTGTGAAATTGTAAGTTTCCAAATAATACCTCCCTTTCCTCCTTTTCATCCTTTCTTCTTCTCATCTCTCCCCACCCTTTCCTCCCAGACTGCTGGTGTTCAGCTAGCACCTCTTTAACAACTAACTATGCAGTGGCAGGACTCGAAAAGAGATAACAAAAATACCCTTCCTCAAGTATTCAGTCACCTATAAAGAGAAATGCCATATATCTAGCTAAATAAGATTCCAGAGAAAGAAATTATAAGATGATACCAGATGAAACACTTCTGGGCTCCTTCCTTAACCTAGAGAACCTGTACCCACCCTAAGTGCTTATTAGCAATGAATTCATTTATTTCTTCAAATTTCTATTTGTGAAAAAGAATTGCTCCCGTGGCTACGAGTGGGATGATGGGAGATGAAAACATCCATATGAACAATGAGAGCACCATGTAAGGTGGAATTGGTATCGGCAAGGAGGGAGGCAGTGTAAAGGAGAATTACCAACTGGATGTCACAGAAGGGAAGGGTTTATATCCAAACAGAACCTGAGGGTCTTTTGCAGTGAGTGGGGTGTAAATATGGCAGGTGTAGGGCTCTGCAAGACCAGACAGGACTAGGTAAAATTCCAGCTACAGGAAACGGGAACAGTTTGGCTCTCCCTAGTGTATTTGGCAATATAGAATATGCTGTAAGGAAGGGAATCTCTCTTATGTCTTGCAGAATGATTGCAACAACAAGTTTCCATGCATTTCATCTTATCAAATGAGAAATACTGTGTCTGCTGTTTCTAAAATACAGATCTTTTCAGCCACAATTTGTGCAAAGATGCTGGGTCGTTTTTCCTTTTGGAACAGCAGGGTAATTTTAGCATTTGTCACTGACTTCAAAGAGTATATATTGGATCACTAGAATAACAGCTGTTGGCTTGAAGATATAAGGCATAACACATTTCCATACTTATCCTATTCACTAATCATATGCACTTAAAATTTAAAGTAAAAATCTTTAACTTACATTTCTATGATTATTTGGCAGTATCAAGCTAATAAAACCTGAGAAAGAACAAACAAATACTGAGTAGAAAAATCATACCTTTGGTTGTTTTAAATTTTTCCAGTTTCACTGTTTCAGGATATTTGGGTTATACTGTTTTGTCAGTGCTGGGGACTGAGCCAAGGCTTTGCTTTGCAAGGCAGGTACTCTGCCCCTATACCACACTGTAGCTAAGGGTAAATTCTGATATTCATTAAACTACAGAGTGTAGTATGTGTGTCAGCTATAGATTATTTTGGAGTTCTCTTTTGTTATATTTTTGGTGACCAGAAGTTTATATGATTTTTGGTTATTTGGAATTTAAGGAATCATTGGCTTTGTCTCAGGGGAACAATCAACATAGGTATGAACAACTGGGTTCTATGGCATTTGACACAGAGTTGGATAAATGGTCAGCAGAGCATCTATTGCTGCTTCATTTACCCTTGTGTATTCCCATGATCCACTTTTACAAAACCACACTATAATTACTTGTGCAGAGAGTATGTAGTAAGAACAGAACTTTTGAATACTGTGCTAGTTCTTGTTGATTTAAATATTGAACCAACCTTGTCCTGACTTCCACAGGAGTGTGGACACAACAGTGCTATTTGCTTCATCCTGTGTCTGTGGACACAGAACAAACATACAATATATATGTCATGTGAGCAGCTGCCACAACAACCTGTGTATACAGTTATAAAAGGAAGCTCAGAAGAGCATGAAGTGATTGCATCAGAAAATGAAGGATGAAGGCCATGAAAGAAGAGATTTTGAGATGAGGGACAGAGTGGATAAGAGGAAGAGGAAATGCCATTTCCTGTTCAGGATCAACTCTGTGAAGCTGGAGGCTATAAGGGCCACTGTAGCCAGACAATGGAGGCTTCAATTTTAGCACTCCAGGCCCAGGCACACAGGTTTTTCCAGAATGTAGAGAAGAGGTAGGGACAGGCTTTAGCTTTCACTGTGGCTTTGTCATATTTATGTTGGAGATATATGACTGGTGGCTGTGTGGAGAATAAAACAGGGAGAAAAGGATGATGTTAAGAACTATCAATAGGAAGATTGTTCTGTCAGTGTCCTAGAGATGACAAGGGCCAGACAAATGAAGAGAGACATTTAACAAGCAGCTGGAAAACAAAAAATGACAAGACACAGGTTTGTTTGGAAGGCAAGTTGAGAAGAAGTCAAGGAAAACAGTGTTCCCACTCATGAGTAGTTACTGAGATGAGAGAAACTGAGACAAGAGAAGGAGATAATTAAGCTTGTCAGGTATGAAGAGATCAGAAAGCGTGGACACTTTTGAAGACTGAGGTAGTATTGAGCTGGGTGATAGATTTCTGAGCCTTCTGTGTGGTGCTGAGCGTGAGAATGGATACCATGGGAAATAGGCCAGAACAGGAAGGGTCCTCTTTCCCCACACCTGAAGCTAGGACTGGAAACATCACAAATGAAACTTTATTTCCTGGCATGAGGGAGGATCCAGCTACATATTCTATTTGTCAGTTCAGTCACCTTCCTTGAAACTCTCCAGGTTCCTTGTTTCTGTGTCTTTTTTTTGTAAATAGAGTTTGTATTTCTGCCTACTAGGGTCTTCCATACCAGGCCCTGCTCCCTATCTCTGAATTTAGTTTCTTCACAGGCTAGAGACACTGTTTCACTGACAACTGAAAAAGCTGCTGTTATTAATGTTAATGAGAACATTGGCATGGTGAACATATTTTACAAGGTTTTCTGTAGTCAACCCTTAATTATTTAGAACAAAGAAAAAGAGCCATTATTTCTGTTGAAGACAGCTGACATAGAAAAGACTCTATTGAGGCCATAGAAATTAAATGCAGTACAATTAACTTGTATTGCCCAAAAGGAAAACAAATCTTTAATTCATCCACTTAAAATTTAAAGAAAACAGAAAACATCCTGAGCAATAAATCCCCTCCCTTCTCACTCTCAACCAATCAACAGTAAGGCTCCACTATTGCCAGGAAAGCACGAAGTGGTGAGGGGTTCTACAGAGAGGCCTTCAGTGATTCTTCTGAGTCTGACAAATCTGGTAACTGATTCAGTGCTGCTTCAGGCTCATTATGGAAACACCAAGTTGCCTCATTGCATGGAAAGAAGAACTAGTTTCAGAAATTCATTTACATTAAATTTCCATAAATTGTGGAAGGAGTAGCTGTAAAATTATTTTCTCTTGCTCTAGATCACTGTTAACTTAGAAAAGATCATTTAATTTCTGGAACATAGAACTGTCATATCTCAATTTATAGGAAAAAAAAGGGAACAGTTTTGTGCTGATTACAACATGATGGCTGATGAGAGCCACTGCTTCTTGTTAAAACATGCATGTCACCTCTCACTCATGTGTTGTATTACTTAAACTAAAACAGTAGAGAATTGCCACAAGGTCAGTTGACAATAAAATTGAAAAACAGGCAAAATATTCTTGCAAAGTATAAGATATTTTTCTAGGGGTTGGGGATTTAGCTCAGTGGTAGAGCGCTTGCCTAGCAAGCGCAAGGCCCTGGGTTCGGTCCTCAGCTCTGGAGAAAAAAAAAAAGAAAAAAAAAGAAATTTTTCTATTTCTCACAGGAGAGAACTCATGTTAGAACATTCTCTAGACTAGGGTTCATATTCAAGATGGCCTAACTCCAAGGTGTGTTTTCTACTACCCAACACCAGTGTGCACTCACATTGTTCAAGGAATGATTCTTTCTCTTTGAAGCCTAGTCAGGTGTTTCTTAACCTTTTTACTCCATACTTCTGACAAGGCAATAGAGTAAGTAAGATTTTTGTCCTCATGTTCAGGTAAGTATGACCTCCACAACTTACTCACGCTTCTGTTTTAGAAATCTTTCAATTATTGGTCATTATGGCAGGATGAAGCACACATAGACTCTTGTGTTTTCTCACTTATAGTCAGTCTACTAGCTTCTAAAGGCTAATTTATGTGGTGGTTTACACAGTTGAAGAGAAATCAGTTCTATGGGAGGTCAGACTCACAATTTCTCTCAAGTAATCTTATGTTCTTTTAGAAGTTTGGATTTTCTAGGAATGGACCAGGTCAACTAAGATTTTACAGATTTCTTCATGCTCAGAGTACATGGCCTTCCTGCCTCTGTACAAAGAGGAGACTCTATAATCTACTCTTGGTACAATCAGACTGTTTTCCTAAAGGATTGTCTTATCTTGGTATTATCAGCAGAACTCTTAAATGGATTTCCACAGATTTCAGGACAAAATTCAAATCTTCCAATTTATCACAAAATTCAAATCTTCCAATTTATCATTTCAGCCTCATTTCTCTCTCTTGCCTTACATTCATACATGATGTGGAACTTTTATTCTTTAGCAATGCCTTGCTCATACCTAGGAATACACTCACTTCTTTTCCAAAAAGCTCCTACTCATCCCCTATGTCTTGCTTGCAATGTTATTCCTTAGGAAGAGTGTTTTGTTGAATTTATAAAATGCCACTGCTTGGTTGTGCATCTTAGCAGACGCACACCTGATAGCGATGCTGTTGAACCTATGCTTTCCGTGCTAACAAGCATGTAAGACTTTCTCATCCCTGTTCCCTTATACATGGATCACCCAGTGAAGGAAAAATAGATGAGATCTACATGAGAAAACTGGGGAGTAATGGAGGGCAAGGGGTGGGGGATGAGAACATAGGTGAATGGGAGGTTCAGGCTGGAACAGGGACAGAGTGGGAGAGCAAGGAAAGAGATACCATGATAAGTGAAGACATTATGGGAATAGGGAGAAACAGAGTGCTAGGGAAGTTCCCAGGAATCCACAAGGATGATCCCATCATAGACTACTAGTAATAGTCCAGAGGGTACCTGAACTGGCCTACTCTGGTGATCAGATGGCTGAATACCCTAACTGTCATCATAGAGCCCTCATCCAGTGACTGATGGAAGTAGATGCAGAGATCCACTGCCAGGTCCCAGGCTGAACTCCAGGAGTCCAATCGATAACAGAGAGGAGGGATTCTACAAGCAAGGGACATCGAGACCATGGTAGGAAAAAGTACAGAGACGACTAGCCAAACTAGTGTAAATGCATGAACTGTGAACCAATAGCTGAGGAGCCCCCATGGTACTGGACTAGGCCCTCTGGATAGGTGAGACAGTTGTTTAGCTTGAACTGTTCAGGAGGCCCCCAGGCAGTGGGATCAGGACCTGTTCCTAGTGCATGAACCAGCTTTTTGGAGCCTAGTGCCCATGGTGAGACACTTTGCTCAGCCTTGGTGCAGAGAGGAGGGCCTTGGACCTGCCTCAACTGAATATACCAGACTCTGCTGACTCCTCATAGGAGAACTTGCCTTGGAGGAGGTGGGAACGGGGATGGGTTGGGGGGAAAGGCTGGGGTTGAGAGGAGGGAGGACAGGGGAATCTGTGGTTTGTACATAAAATAAATAGAAAATCTCTTAGTAATAATAATAATAATAATAATAATAATAATAATAAGCTGTTAAAAGCAAAAAAAACAAAAACAAAACAAAAAAGAGAATATAATCTGACACACAGCTGATACTTAGTGTTTCAGTGATTTTCAAATTATTATTAAACTAAATATTATTGTTAGAGAAAGTACATGTTGAGTTGAAAACATTTTTTTTTCAGTATTCAAAGAGCAGATTTCAGTGCTGCAATGAGCCTACCTGAGGTTCATGGCAAAGCACACACTTGCTCATTGTAAGGTTCCATCATTGATTAGCTCCATCTGACAATGTCAACAATTGGTATTATGGACCTCACTAGATCTTCATGTGATTTTAAAAATAGAAGGAGCAAATCTGGACTTTTGAGTGAACTCTAATTTTTCTACAGGTTACCTGCTAACTCTTTGTAAAGATGTCTCAAGTTAAGCAAGCCCCACTACTTGTTTCTGATATCAGGATAAAAGCTGGGCTTGTATTTATGGCCATGATGGAATCACTCAGACCCTGGGCTCACTCCTTCTTGAAATGTTAATAGAAATGTTGAGTTGATAACCCATATTTTGCATCTATCAGAGACTCTATCAAGCTTTTCTCCATAACAGCCTATTCCAGCACCCTTTCATGATAAATGTCCTGAAGATAGGAGAGACATATCTCAACATAATAAAGGTAATTTACAATAGGCTCACAGCTAACATAATTCTAAATGGTGAGAAACTCAAAACATTTCTACTAGAATCAGGAACAAGACTAAGATATCTACTCTCTCCATATGTATTCAAAGTAGTGCTTCAAGTCTTAGCTAGGGCAATAAGATGACTCAAGGGGACTGAGGAGATACAAATAGGAAAGGAAGAAGACAAAGTACCCTTATTTTCAGATGATATTATTGTATAAATAAAAGACCCTAAATAATCCACCAGGAAACTCCTATAAGTGATAAACAGTTTTTAAAAAGTAGCAGGATACAAAATCAACACACAAAACTCAATAGCTTTCCTATATACAAATGACAGACTGAGAAAGAAATCTGGGAAACAATGTCTTACACAAAAGCCTCAATAAATATCTTTGAATAACTAACCATTCAAATGAAAGACATGTATAATGAAAACTTTAAGACATTGAAAAAAATAATTGAAGAAGACATCAAAAATGGAAAGAAATCCTCTTGTGCTTGTAGATTAGCAGGATTAATATTATAAAAAAAGATCATCCTACCAAAAGCATTCTACAGATTCCATGCAATGCCCCAAACCCCCGCAAAAAATTTCAACACAAATCCTCACAGAAATTGAAAAACTAATCTTAAACTTCATATGGAAACATAACCTTGGATAGCTCAAACAATCCTGAAAAATAAAAGAACTCCTCGAGGTATCACCACTTCATATTTCAAGTTGTATTACAGATATAGTAATAAAAGCAGCATGGAAAAGGCATAAAATAGACATATTGATCAATGGAATAGAATTGAAGACTCAGACATAATCCGACACACATATGATTTTTGACAAAAGAGACAAACAAATATATATTGGAGAAAAGACAGCATCTTCAACAAATGGTGCTGGTCAAACTGGATGGCTGCTTGTAGAAGAATGCAAATAGATCCATCCTCATCACCTGCATAAAACCCAACTCCAAATAAATCAAGGACCTCAACCTAGGGCCAGATATGCTGAATCTTGTAGAAGAGAAAGTGGGAATAGGCTTGAACTCACTAGTACAGGAAAGGACATTCTCAGCAGAACACTGATAGCACAGACACTAAGATCAACAATCAATAAATGAGCCCATTTCAAAATTGAATATTATAATTTTCTTAGTACAAATATTATAATATTTTTTCTTCCTTTTAGTTCATATATAAGTCTGGTCAAATATCAATTTATAAAGAGATTTCTGGGCTGGAATGTAGCTTAATGGTAGAGTACTTGTTAAGTGTGTACAAGACCCAG
The DNA here is from genome assembly GCF_949786415.1 of Peromyscus eremicus. Classification (NCBI taxonomy): domain Eukaryota; kingdom Metazoa; phylum Chordata; class Mammalia; order Rodentia; family Cricetidae; genus Peromyscus; species Peromyscus eremicus. The sequence continues at coordinate 129,228,752 of NC_081421.1, forward strand.
AGTTTGAAAACACAAGTGATATAAACTTAATTTGTGTGAAAAACTGTGCTATCCTCCAAGTGGACAACGTTCAGCCATCCTCTACCTTCATCATGCTTCAGTAGGCTTAAATTCAAAATGAGGCTAACAAAATCACCTGGAAGAGTTGTTCTGACAAAGGAAGACCTTTGGCCCAGTAAACAAATGGTCGTTCCTGCATCTCTACTCAAAGAAAGAACATTACAAAGTATAGCTGACATATACATTTATGACCTCAGTTCCTGTCATGTGGCCCTCCTCTGTAAGCCTAAAGTCCATCTTCTCAGCACATTGTAGGATCGCCTCCTCTCATGATTTCAGTTCAGTGAATTTCGGAACTTCCTTTCACACTAAAACTTCTGTCGTTCACAGCAAGTTTCAGTGTGCATCATGTCCCTCAAATCTTACAAACTATTTTTTTCTGTACTGTGTTTTCTCCTTTCGTTCTTGTTATAATGATTGGAGACATCTGCTTCTCTCAAAGTCAATTTTTTACATATTCAGCAAATCTACATTCTTTACCATAAGAACATGGCTCCTCCAGCTAAGACTGCAGTTTCCTGCATCCAATTTCTTTCTCTGTCTTTAGTTTTATATATACAAATGAGCTTCAGTGTCACTGATTTAAGCAAGGAGTTCCTATCTTTTTTTTTTTAATGTATTTTTTTATTTGATGTGTGTGGGTGTTTTGTCTGAGGTATGTATGTGTACTAGGTGAGTGCCTGGTGCCCTTGGAGACCAGACGTAAGTGTCACATCTCCTGGAACTGGAGTTACAGAAGGTCATGAGCTGTATGTGGGTTCTGGGAATCAAATCTGGGATCTCTGCAGGGCAACAAGTGCTCTGAACCCCTGAGCCATCTCTCCAGCCCAAATATCACTGATTAAAAAAAAAAGAAAACCAACAAAACAGTACCTTGCTTTCAACAGGCTTCTTCAGCTTGCCTACCTCTCTGTCCCTTGTAGTGATGTCTTGCAGGAGAGTCTGTATTTGTTGTTTCTTCAGTCCCCATTCTTCACTTCACCTTAACACTCTCATGAAGAAACCCATTATTTCCATCTACAAATACAATGCTCCATTCCTGTTCTTAGTGTCACAGTCTCTATCCATATGCCCTCTTTTTAAAACACTTTCTATTTTTTCTCAGTTTCCATGACAACACATACTTTTTTTTCCTGCATCCTCAGTGGTCTTTTATGACTATATTCTAACTCTGCAAATGGCTGTTCTTTCTAGTTCTTCTCTCAGGCCCTAATCTTTCAGTTCCAAACTCATTCCATTAGCTAAGTCTGTTCCCTTCACCTACAAAGACTAGTCTGAAGGTTTCTTTTGTTTTGTTTTGTTGGAGTTGAAGCCTCTAACTTTCCTCTGAATTACACCAGTCTTAGCCTCTTTACTTTTATTTTTCATTGGTCATGCTGTATTCACACTGCACCAAATGTAGCACTTTAAAAAATTAGTGAGTTCATATTCTTGTTTTCATAAAATACTTTACTTTCACTTAGAATAAGATCTTAAATTCAGTATGATTTTGTCCATCAGCCCTTGCCAGCCTCTTGCACGGTCTGCTCCACTCATCAAACACTCATCCTCTTTCAAGTTCTTGAACTATTGATTTGGCATGCAAATACTCAGATCTATCCTTGTGACCCTTCCCTGTTAGTCAGAACAGAACACAAAATGTCACTCTTCACAGATTCATGCATTGCCATCTCAACTTTAAGTGGACTTTCAGAAAGTCCCCACTTCATTTTCATCAGGACACTTGCTGCTACCTAACATTTACTGTTTAAATTGCCTACTTTTTAAAGTAAAATAAATTTTGTGAGAATAGGAAATTTGTTTGTCCAATAATGAACCCTGGTACTTAATATAGCATCTGCAGAAAACATGCAGAATGAACAAACATGCCAATTCATATACTTTACCTAAAATCAAGGGGCTTATACATGATTTCCACCAAATGACAGCAAATATTAGTGAAGGGGTTGTTTATTAAGTTTCCACCAGATTTACTATACAGATACAGCTGAGAAATATGTAAGATATGAGTTCTCACTTGAAAGACTGAAAATATCCAGAAAATGCATGCAATAGACAGAGGACCCCATTATTTACTGACACACATGTCTAAGAGTAACAGACATGTTAAATTTCCCATGTGAAATATTTTAACAATAGGAATATAAGTAAGGAAGGAAATCTGAATCTGATTTTCTCTACAAGAGCTGTTTTTATTCATTTGTCCCCCATTTTCTTCTGCTACACACCTGCAAACTCAACCTAAGTTCTCTATTGCTGTGAAACAATCTGTCCACATGAATATCAAAATCTCTAGAATCTAAGAATGCATTTGGAGAATGATACTCCACGAAAGAGATTAAACAGTCAATTCTTGTTACTTCTTTATTACTTACACATATACATGAGACAGTTTTATTCTGAATGTACTTTTATATATTCAGAAAAACACTGTTTTCCACACTGAAAGTCAGAATAATGTGCCCTAGATATTGAGAGGAAGTAAGGAAGTAAAAAAATGTGTTCTTTTTTCTCATCTTTATTTAAACTCAGAGGCCTTCTTATATCTATGTGGTTGGCAATACTTATATAAAGTGCCAAATTATGGACAATTTTACATTTATGGGAGACACCAGCACCAGGCAGTGTCATTGGTCAAATAGCAGTTTTTACGTTCCATATTTCCAATTTAGGTCATTTTTGAACTTGAGCAAATCATTTGATAGTTCTCAATCACAATGATTATTTGAGCAATTAGTATAGAGATGTAAGTAGTTTCATCTATTTCAAAAACATTCTCTTTTAGTAGTAAGATGAAATAATCAATGATCTTTCAAGTTTTCATAATCTATAATCACATCTATTGTTTTGCACCTCTCAGCTTGTCACCTTCCATCCATGGTTCCTTCAGTTACATTAGACTTCTCACAATACAGGAAAGTGTCTTGGTTTTCAAATAATTGTACTTAAGGATTTAGCAAACATAGCTTTAGACTAAGGAGCAACTACCAGAGAATTAAAAAGAAAATCAATATAGTTGAAGATTTGTGATATGTGGAATATGGGAGAACACATTATGTGTGATAAATATGTGTGTATGTGGATGAGAATGTATGTACATGAGTGCTTGAGTGTGCAGAGTGTACACATGTGTTTATGAGTTGTGTGTGTGCATACATGTGGTATATGTGTGCACAAGTGTGGTTGCCTGTATGAAAGCTACCCCATTACTCCACCATAACCATGACCTTCCTTATAAGATAACTTCACTAGGTATTTGAAGATGCAGGAGTTTGAATTTTGAACAAATGTCACAGTTACATGGGGTCTTTGGAGGCAGCTGATTCAGATTGTCCAGGTACTGCAGAACCTGGGCAGTCACCTCGAAGTCTCTTTTCTGTACTTTCCAAATAAAGTTCTTCAGGCTATTTCTTGGCTTTATGAGCCAGCAAATGTTTATCTTTATCTAATGTGGCCATAAAAAATGTGACAGGCACAACTATAAATCCATAATACACAGTAAACCCATAGCCACTGGCAGGCAGTTGTTTTGTTATAATATTAAATTTATTATTGTTTTGAAGAAGCAAATAAACTTTGTTAAACAAGTCTCTTTTCATATTATAATGAGCCCCCTTGTGTGTACATTTACATGATGGTGCATGTGTGTGTGCACATGTGTGTGAAGGCAAGACGTCAATGTTGGGTGTCTTTCTTTATCATTCTTATTTTGGGGACAGGATCTCTCACTTAACCTGGATTGAGTCAGCCTGACTGGCTGGCCAGAGAGTCTCTGGGATCTGTCTGTTTCAACTCCAGTTCTGGGGCTTGCTGAGTCATGCCTGTGCCCAGAACTTTACAGTGTGCTGGGGATTCACATGCAGGTCTTCCTGTTTATGTGGCAAGCACTTTACCAATGGGGCCATCCGCTTCCTAGACCCCAAAGTAAGCCATTTCTTTCTTTTATGTAGCAAAGTTGGAGTATATGAAGAAACAGCTCTGACATAGATGTAAGCATGGGTTATTATGAGAAAGAGAAAGAAGAGATGCTTAGGAAAGAGTTTCATGTATCTGAGGTAAAGGAGTGGGCTTCTCAAGAGAGTGTCTAGCTATTTCTCTTAGCTCAAGAGTTATAGAATATCTTGGTTTTTTTTTAAGTCAGTTAATAGACTCTGCATTATCTTGTCTTGACTATAACCATAGGGGAAGGAACCAAAGTCTATTCACGTCTGCCATAGGTGAAGCAGCTATGGCTTCAGGGACTCAACCTGCCTGAATTACATGACTACTAAATAGCAGGGATTTTGTTAAGCTGGGCATTTTCTTTCTTTTTTTTTCACAGCCTTTGGTGGGTTTATTTAATAGCAAAACACTGGGCAGAATAGAGTACATGGAAAACAATTGCACAAAGGACAGGAAAACCCTGGACTTTCTATTCTCATCACAACCAAACTCTTACATTTCAGTGGTTATTACTGATTTAGCCTTAAATCATTGACTTTAGAACTTTATTTTTTAACTAATTTATTTATTTTACATCATGACTGCATTTCCCCTCTCTCCTCTCCTGCCATTCATTCCCTTCCACCTACCACAATCTACTCCTCCTCTGTTTCTATTCAGAAAGGGACAGGCATGGGTATCAACAAAGCATGGTATATCAAGTTGCAGTAAGACTAAGCACCTCTCCTTGTATTAAAGCTGGGCAAGGCAATCCAGGATGAGGAATAGGCTCCCAAGGGCCAGCCAAAACTCTAGGGACAGCCCCTGCTCCCATTGTTAGGAATCCCACAGGTAGACCAAGCTGTATAACTGTCACAGATATATGGAGGGCCTAGGTTGGTCCCATGCAGGCTTCCTTGCTGGGGATGTCTTTCTGTATGCTGTGAATGTGTTTCTCTGATTGATTGATAAACAAAATGCTGATTGGCCAGTAGCCAGGCAGGAAGTATAGTATAGACAGGATAAGCAGAGAGGAGAATTCTGGGAACAGGAAGGCTGAGTCAGAAATCACCACCAGACACAGAGGAAGCGAGATGTAAAATACCAATAAGCCACAAGCCATGTGGCAACTTATAAATTAATAAAAATGGGTTAATTTAAGATATAAGAACTAGATAGCAAGAAGCCTGCCACAGCCATACAGTTTTTAAGCAATATGAGTCTCTGTGTGTTTACTTGGGTCTGAGCAGCTGTGGCCTGAGTAGGACTTCAGCTATGCTCCCTGATTATTGCTTCAGACTCTATGAGTTTCTATGAGCCAGATTAGTTGTTTCATTTCTTTAGGTTTCCTTGTGATGTCTTTGACCCCTCTGGTTCCTACGATCCTTCCTCCCTTCTTCAGCTTAGCCTAATGTTTGGCTGTGTGTCTCTGCATCTGATGGGTCAGTTATTGGATGAAGGCTCTCTGATGACAATTGTGGTAGTCACCAATCTGATCACTGGAGATGGCCAGTTCAGGCTAGGAGTCTTAGCTGGGGTTATCCTTGCAGATTCCTAGGAGTTTTGCTTCTACCAGGTTTCTACCTGACCCTGCAATTCATCCCATTTCCAATCATCTCTTTCAGTACTCTCCTCTTCCATTCACCCTCAGTCTGATCCCTAATGTTCCTATCTCCACCCACCTCCAGTCCATCCAGTAGATCTATTTTCTTTTCCCAGGGAAATCCATGTGTCCTCCCTTGGGCCCTCCTTATTACCTAGCCTCGCTGGGTCTGTGGATTGTAGCATGGTTATCTTTTACTTAACAGCTAATAGCCACTTACAAGTGAGTACGTATGGTGTTTGTCTTTTTGGGTCTGTGTTACCTCACTCAGGATGATTTTTTTAGTTTCATCCATCTGCCTTCAAATTTCCTTATGTCATTGTTTTTAACAGCTGAGTATTATTCCATTGTGAAAATGTACCACATTTTCTTTATCTATTCTTCAGTTGAGGAATATATAGATTGCTTCTGGTTTCTGGCTATTATGAATAAAGCTGCTATGAACATAGCTGAGCAAGTGTCCTTGTGGTATGGTGGAGCATCCTTTGGGCATATGTCCAAGAGTGGTATAGGTGTGTCTTGTGGCTGATTGAGTCCCAGTTTTCTGGGAAACCACCATATTGATTTCCAAAGTGACTGTACAAGTTTGCACTCCTAACCAGCAATGGAGGAGTGTTCCCCTTGATCCAAATCCTCTCCAGCATGAGCTGCCCTTTGTGTTTTTGATCTTAGCCATTCTAACAGGTATAAGATGGAATTTCAGATTTGTTTTGATTTGCATTTCCCTGATAATTAAGGATGTTGAACATTTTTTTAGGTGTTTTCCTGCCATTTGAGATTCTTCTGTTGAGAATTCTCTATTTAGGACTGTAACCCATTTTTTAATTGGATTATTTGGGGTTTTTTTTTGGATATTTAGTTTCTTGAGTTCTTTGTATATTTTGGATATCGGGTGTGGTGTTGGTGATGATCTTTTCCCATTCTGTAGGCTGCTGTGTTGTTCTGTTGATGATGTCCTTTCTTTTAAAGAAGCTTTTCAGTTTTATGAGGTCCAATTTATTAATTGTCAATCTTAGTGTTTGTGCTACTAGTCTTCTATTCAGGAAGTTGGCTTCTGTGTCAATGCATTCAAGGCCATTTCCCACTTTCTCTTCTGTCAGATTCAGTGTAACTGAATTTATGTTGACATCTTTGATCCACTTAGACTTGAATTTTATTCAGGGTGATAGATACTAGATCTATTTGCATTTCTCTACAAGCCAACATCCAGTTATACCAGCACCATTTGTTGATGATGCTTTCCTTCTTCCATTGCATAATTTTGACTTCTTTGGGAGTCCATAGACATGTAGATTTATGTCTGGGTCTTTGATTTGATTCCATTGATCCACCTGTCTATTTTTATGCCAATACCATGAGCTTTTTATTACTCTAGCTCTGTAGTAGGGCTTGAGACCAGGGATGGTGATACCTCCAGCAGTTCTTTCATTGTACAGGATTGTTTTAGCTATCCTTGGTTTTTGTTTTTCATATGAAGTTGAGTATTGTTCTTTCAAGGTCTGTAAAGAATTGTGCTGGGATTTTTATGGGGATTATGTTGAATCTGTAAATTGCTTTTGGTAAGATGGCCATTTTTACTATGTTAAACCTACTGATCCATGAGCATGGGAGATCTTTCCATTTCTAATATCTTCTTCAATTTCTTTTTTCAAAGACTTAAAGTTCTTGTCATACAGGTCTTTCACTTGTTTTGTTAGAGTTACCCCAGGATATTTTATATTGTTTGTGGCTATTGTGAAGTGTGTTGTTTCCCTGAATTCTTTCTCAGCCCTTTTATTGTTTGTATATAAGAGGGCTACTGATTTTTTTAAGTTAATATTGTATTCAATCACTTCACTAAAAATATTTATCAGCCATAGAAGTTCCATGGTAGAATTTTTGGGGTTGCTTATGTATACTATCATATCATCTGCAAACAGTAGTTCTTTGACTTCTTTTTTCCAGTTTGGATTCCCTTGGTCTCTTTTAGTTGTCTTATTGCTCTAGCTAGAACTTCAAGTAGTATATTGAATCAATATGGAGAGAGTGTACAGACTTGTCATGTTCCTGATTTTAGTGGAATTGCTTTGAGCTTCTCTCTATTTAATTTGATGTTGGCTGTCAGCTTGCTTCATATTGCTTTTATTATATTTAGGTGTGTTCCTTGAATCCCTGTTCTCTCCAAGACTTTTTATCATGGAGGGATGTTGGATTTTGTCAAAGGCCTTTTCAGCATCTAATGATATAATTGTGTGGTTTTTTTCTCTTTCAGTTTGTTTATATGGTGGATTACATTGACAGTTTTCATCAGTTTTCATATGTTGAACTATCCCTGCATCTCTGGGATAAAAGGCTGGGCATTTTCTTACCCAAATGCTTTACATTTAGAGAACTGGAGGAGTTCTGGGCAACCAGTCACTGCCATGTGGGGCAAAGCAGTACCATTTATAAACTTTCATTTTTGTGCCTTTGTCTATTGACAGAATGGAAATTAATTTGGAGGTTCCTCAAAATTTAAAAATAGAACTAGCTATTCCACTCATGGATGTATCTAGAGAACTCCATATCTTACTACAGAGATGCTTGCACATCTACGTTTATTGCTGCTCCATTCATGATAACAAGGAAATAGAACAACCTAGATGTTAATCTACAAATGAATGGATAATGAGAATGTAGTACATATACAAATCAGAAGGTGAATCAGCTGTAAAGAAAAATTAAATGACAAAAAATTCTAGAAATAGGTGGACATGGAAGTATAATAAGTGAGGTGACAAATTAAACCGAGAGGTAAAATGCAAACCAGTGCTCTCCATAATACACAGGCAAAAGGACATATTAGTCATTAAAGAGGATATAAAGGTTATTTTTTTGTTTCAACTCAGTATTAGCTTTTCCTTTTCTTGTGGTGGGTGGATGAATAAAACTGTAATTGATTATGAAGATACAAAACCCTAAATGAAGCTCCATGACTTCAGAGAGGCCATTCTAGCTGTACAGAGGTTCACAGAGATATACAGAGTCAGTTATTGGATGCATGTTTGCATGGCTTTTGTTATTTTTGGTGGTGCATAGTCACTTCTTAGAACTATCCCAGGATGCCACCAAATCTATCTTTAGTTTGAATCAGCATACTTTTTAAGGGAATCGTATATACTTCAGCTCTGGCTGGAGTAATATCTGCTTTTGATTTTTTATTTCTAGGTCTCTCACACATACATTATCACTCAGGAAATGGAACTCATCTTTCACTCTGCCCCCACTTCTTACTTTATGTATAAGAGATGCTGCTATTATCCTGATGGAAAAACTGAGGCTTCTGGAAAGGGAATACCTTCCAAACCAAATGGATCTAATCTGGGTCCAAAATATAAGCTCTCAATCTCTAAAATATTCAGAAACTTTCATAGTAAAGTATTTCAAATTTAGATCTATTCTATTTTAGATATGGTCAACTTGATTTAATTCACTAACTTCTCCTTTTATTATAATTTTGGTCACACAATGGCTTTCCTTATACAGTTTTTATTCTTTTTTACAGAGATTTTTAAATGCCAAGAAGTCGCTTTATTTTCACTGTGCTATCTTATTCATGTATGTCTTCATACACTATTTTAATCTAATATATGCCCGTTTATTATTATGTCTATATCTTTATCTCTTAGTTAAAATTTGAAAGTAAAGAAGCATTAAATTATAAACAACATGACTTCTGTCCCTGTGGGAAAGGCATGGCTTTTACATGTTTACCTTTTACTATAGAAACTAAGCCCCACAGAGGGAACTATTCAAATTAGAATCTTCCTGTTCTTTCAAATCTATTTTTGCTTCTTTTCTCATAACTCTTGACATATCTTTGCAAACACTGTCAACTTCAACTCATTGTTCTCTTTCTGTTATATAACATCTTTTAAGAGCCATTTTAGATGGGACTCTCCATTACAGGAAAGAGACATTATCATTCTTTGGGGTTTTGTTTCTTATTTTCCTACTGTTTCTGATAATTTACAAATATGTTTTTTGTACTGTTATGATCATATCTCAAATGTCAAATGTAGCATGAATCTTAAGAGTTCTTATTAATAAAATGAAACCTGAGCCAGGTATTGGGGTGAACTGGAAGATCAGAGAGCCAGAACAAGCCACAGCTACCTCACCTCGCCGGATCCTCAGCTGGTCTTGTTTCCTCAGACTGGAGGCCTCTGAGTCCTCATCCAGAATGGGTCTCAGCTGAACTGTGTTGTTCAAAAGCTTGAAAGCTTAACCAGCCAAATGCTTCTAGTTTCTGGTCCTCATGCCTTATATACCTTTCTGATTACTACTACCACTCCCTGGTATTAAAGGCTCGCTTTCTGGGATTAAAGGTGTGAGTCACCACGCTTGGTTGTATCCTTGAACACACAGATTTCTGCTTCTGGAATGCTAGGATTAAAGGTGTGAGTGCCACCATTTTCTAGCTTTTGTAGCTAGTGGCTGTTCTGTCTATGACCCCATTTAAGTTTATTAGGGTACACAATATTTTGGGGAACACAATATCACCACAGTCAAACAATTCAGGTCATTATATACTTCAGATGAGACCAATGAGGTTGCTCTGTGGGAGTAACAAATTGTTCAGAGAGAGGTCTCTTTTACAGATCTTAAGCGATTACATAAGAGGCTTGAAATATATAGAGAATAAGAGATAATTAATGGTTTCTTTTCTGTTTAAGCACACAGGAAATATATTGAGTGTCTGGTGCACTTACATTACTTTTATTTATTGCTAACTGATTGTTTTAATTAACAGGATAAACAAACTATCTTAGATTTCACTTCCAAGCCAACCTAGGGTCCTAGTGAATCAAATAATGCATAATTCCTCAATGGTTTTATTTTGCTGATGCTTACATTTCACCAATGCTGTGTTGTAACTTGGGACAGCTGCCACTCTCTGATCTTTCCTGTCTTCTCTCCCTCCATTCTTGACTCACAGCACCCTTACTGCTCCAGAGTTCCCTTCCCTATGATAATGCTGTCTTGATTGCTCATCCATGTTTGAATAAGTCCTTCCTTTACCTCCTAAAGAAGGGAACTCTTCTGTGCATAAGCACTATAGCGGTTTTTGGCTTCTGTGATGCATTATTGCACATTTGTCTCTAATATTTCTTTTATTTCTTCCTGTAATTAGGCTGACAGATACTCAGGAGCAGAGACTGACTTCTTCCTAAAGACTCAACTACTATGTAGCAGAGAATGTATACTAAACAAGTAGTTGCTTCATTAAATCGCCATGTGTTTTACTTTCACTAGTTGTCTTAAACTATTTTTTTTTTTTTGTAGATCTGGAAAAATATTTTAAGATGAGATTGACCTAAAGTTGCTAGCTTTAGAAGGTAAAGAAAGATTATTCTAGGGTAAATATAAATTAAAACTCTCTTTTAACATACATATATCCATTGTGATACTTGTGATATAATCATTAAATTCTTACTTTTTTTTTAAATTTAGAATTTAAATTTAACTCAGCCTCTAGTGTATCTGCCAGTCCTATATTGGTCTGACCTAAAACAAACAACAGTAGCCAAAACCTTGTACATCATACTTATAAATTTTTTTTTTTTTTGAGACAGGGTTTCTCTGTGTAGTTTTGGTGCCTGTCCTGGATCTTGCTCTGTAGACCAGGCTGGACTTGAACTCACAGAGATCCACCTGCTTCTTCCTCCTGAGGGCTGGGATTAAAGGCATGCGCCACTGCTGCCCAGCTATAATTTGTTTAAACTTTTGTGGTTTTACTAATTAAGTCCTCCACTACATGACAGTCTGTGAGTGGCTCAGCAGCCATTGCCAAATAGACTGAGTGTCCAATGTAAAAGACACCATGTATGTCTTCACTGGATACAGGTGAACAGGTGTCACTCTGCCTTCCAGGGGTTGACCTTCAGTGGTAGAGAGAGCCTGCCTCCATGTAGCCTTTTTCTGAACTGCAACCTGGGCATTTTCCTGGTTGCGTAACCCATGTGATCAACAACTTTTGCTAGGATTGACTCAGGTCTTCTGAGCAAAGACTCAGGATTACATATTTATAATTTACATTGTTAAACATGAAATACTTTTTAGTTTTGAAACATTTTATAAACATCACAATTCATAATCTCAAGTAAAAATAACTTTTAACAATTAGCTTTGATTAGCACATTGAAATATTTCATAAACTTTTTTTGCATATGGAACGCACTTTCAACTGTATAAGTACTTGACAAGTAAATGTCAAGCTGTCTGCTCAAGCTAGTGATTTACTTAGGGAATTGTTAGTTGTCTCTGACTTTGAACTTCCCTGAGGTGTGGCTTTGGTTTGCGTTAGTCACTTTCTTATCATTTAACAGAGAACAAAATCACATGAGACCTGATTTTCCTTATGATGACAGTGTGCATGTATAAAATTTGATACTTGAAGTTTTAATTTAAATATTTTTACATGTAAACACACAAACTGAATGTTTTTTCTTTTCTGCCCATGCTAAATAAGCACTCCACTAATAATGTATTCTACACCTGTAGTCTCTTTATCATGTTTGTCATTAATATATTATTTGTAAAATATGTTAGACTTAAAATGAATAGCTCAAAGTTTAAAAATAAAGTAATTTTAACATATACCATAAATTTGTTTTTAAATTGTCATATTTCTTATTTCTCTCTCTTTTCTAAACATAAACTCTCATGTGTATATTTGTGTGTATATATGTATGTGTGTATAAAAATATGAGCAGGGAACTGCAGAATTTCACTTTATAGACTAGAAGAACTCACTCTGTAGCCCAGGCTGTTAGTTAACAAGATGGAATATGGTGATATTTTAATTGTACTGAAATGTGATTTTATTTGTATGTTAATAAATAAAGTTGCCTGGGGGTCAGAGCTAATAGCAAGCCATAGCAGAAACTGGGCAGTGGTGGTGCACACCTTTAATCCCAGCACTTGGGAGGCAGAGCTAGGCGGATCTCTGTGTGTTCAAAGATACAGCTAGCATGGAGACACACGCCTTTAATCTCAATACCAACCATAGAAGACCTAGAGGTCTGTACAGATAGGCAGTGATGTGGTTGGGTTTACAACCAATGAGAAGGCAGAATAGAAAGTCTATAAAAAAGACAAACAGACAGGTAGGTCTCTCGATGAAGAGGACAACAGCAGCAGTGAAAGGTAAGGTTTTTAGCTCTGACCTCTTGGTCTTTCATCTCTGCATTGGCTCTGTGTTTCTTATTTAACAAGACCGTTCTGCTGTGGGATGTATGGCAAATGTGTTGCTTATTAATCAATAAAACACTGATTGGCCGTTGGCTAGGCAGGAAGTATAGGCGGGGCAAGGAGGAGAATAAAGCTGGGAAGTGGAAGGCTGAGTCAGAGAGACACTGCCAGCTGCCATGATGAGAGACAGCATGTGAAGATGCTGGTAAGCCATGAGCCATGTGGCAAGGTATAGATTAATGGAAATGGATTAATTTAAGCTGTAAGAACAGTTAGCAAGAAGCCTGCCACGGCCATACAGTTTGTAACTAACATAAGTCTCTGTGTTTACTTGGTCGGGTTTGAGCAGCTGTGGGACTGGCAGGTGAGAGAGATTTGTCCTGACTGTGGGCCAGGCAGGAAAATTCAAGCTACAAATGGCGTCCAACGTGGTGGCAAGAGTTTCCACCTAAAAACTGAGAAAAAGATTCTAAAACAGGAGCTAAAAACAGCTTCCTAATTGTCTCTCTCAAATGAGCGGCAGCTGCTGGTTTCAGCTACTGGTGGGTTCCTGGCGTGCGTGCTCAACCTGCAGTATGGCGGGAATCAGGCCTCTACAAGTGGCACATTAAGCTGCGTGGTGGATTTAGCCTTTGCAGGTACAAAACAAAAAAAAGAGGTTTTTGTGCTACACTTGGGCTATGCTTGGATAAAAGCATAGACCCACGATAGCTCCCAGAGCTGGCGGTAAACGTAGCCATGTTGGGAAGCTGAGGTGGGTGGAGCCAGCAGCCACAGCTGCTGCAGTTTAAAGCAATAGATTTACAATAAGACAGATTCAGGTGTAATAGTTTACAATGTGTGTAAAAGATACGTAGGCTTGAAAGAGACAAAAAAGGTGATATATAAAGTTAAATAAAGAAATAAATAGTTTTTAAAAATAAAGTCTTTAAAGAGACAGTAAAGGTAGTATAAAAAATAAGCCACGTAAAGATGACTATTACACAGAGAATCTGGATTGTGTTGTCTTTGGGATTTTTAACTGCAGAAAAACATTTGATTGTAAAAGCTGTTGAGTTATGCCAAAATGTATATTTTAAAGGTACCTTGACTTCAAAATTTGGATATAAGGATATGTTACTTTGGAAAGGAGTCTCTACTTTTGTTCCCACAGAAAGCCAAAGGCTATGGATTTGTTCCAGATTAAGATACATCAGGTTTGACCAGCCAAGACCCCCTGAAGGTCTCCAATGACACCATGGCCCAGATAATCCAACATCCAGAATGGTTTGAAGGCATCTGGCTCAGACGATACAGCCTCATGGACTATTCCATAATTCTAAAATTTTCTTTGTTTCCCCATAAGATACAGCGCCCCCTTCCAGCAGGAAGTAGTAAGAGAAGCTACGCCCAAATTCCCAAATGATATGTAATTTTACTTTGTTAAGGTTAAAACATTCCTTTTTGAAAAAAAAAAAAAGGGGGGGGGAAGTGCTGTGGGATGTATGGCAAATGTGTTGCTTATTAATCAATAAAACACTGATTGGCCATTGGCTAGGCAGGAAGTATAGGCGGGGCAAGGAGGAGAATAAAGCTGGGAAGTGGAAGGCTGAGTCAGAGAGACACTGCCAGCTGCCATGATGAGAGACAGCATGTGAAGATGCCGGTAAGCCACGAGCCATGTGGCAAGGTATAGATTAATGGAAATGGATTAATTTAAGCTGTAAGAACAGTTAGCAAGAAGCCTGCCACGGATATACAGTTTGTAACTAACATAAGTCTCTGTGTTTACTTGGTCGGGTTTGAGCAGCTGTGGGACTGGCAGGTGAGAGAGATTTGTCCTGACTGTGGGCCAGGCAGGAAAACTCAGGCTACACCGTTCATCTACAATGGAAGGCCCTGCTGTGTTATCTGGATGGGATTCAGCCGTGCCAAATACTGTGATGGACGGCTATACTATGTAAGTTACCTGGATGGAAGGCTGTGATGGAAGTTTGTTTTGTGAGAGTCTCTGATGTGTCAATTACTGGCAGAAGGCCATAGTGTGTCAGTTATCTGGATTGAAGGAAAAGGCTAACTACATCCATGCCAAGTTTTGGCATTAGGTACTTCACATTGACAATGTGTCTTCAGTTTGTCAGAACTCACCTTGGGCAGCTCCTCAATCTGATTGGCATCCAGATAGAGCTCCTCTAGCGTGCGTTCAAAGTTGAAGACCTCCTTGGGCACCTGTTGCAGGCTGCAGTGGGAGTAATCCAACACTGAGATGATCT
Organism: Peromyscus eremicus; assembly: GCF_949786415.1. Lineage (NCBI taxonomy): Eukaryota > Metazoa > Chordata > Mammalia > Rodentia > Cricetidae > Peromyscus > Peromyscus eremicus. Next base: position 129,243,800 of record NC_081421.1, read on the forward strand.
CTTCCTCGCCGCGGAAGCAGCGGCATGGCACCAGGCGGCCAATGAGTTTCCGTTTGGTGGTCATCTCCAGGCACTGCACTGGGAGAGAACACACATGGTTGTTTAGACCTGACACTCAAAGAAGGCTGTATCCTCAGTCAAAAAGTCTGACTACAATGCATTGGTGCATATGGTCTACACAGGACATACAAGCATCACACCCTTGAGCCCTTTAACTGCCCCACTAAGTGGAATCAGGCCCAGGATGACTTCCACAGAACCTTTTGGAAGAGTACCCCATTTCTGTAAAAGTAGTCAAATTTCACCCCAGAGTTTATTGTATCATTTTTGACCCATAGATGAATTCTATAAAGGACTTTATTGGGGCCCACCAATGTTCCACACTCTCATTAAACACTATCTTCATGACGTCTACGCTCTTGGAACCATAGAACCCTGATTCAAATGTAAGAAAAGGATTTATAACCACATCAGAAATTTCTAGAAAAACCCTGACATATCTCTTTCTTATTTTTCTAAGTTAAAACTGGCAAAAGCCTTGCAGACTTACACCACGATATAGTCCACAGTAAACTTATTTTATAGGTTCATGTCACTTTCTTCTGGAATAAGCTTTTGAGGGCCACAGCAATGTTTTATTCCTCCTGGTATGTGTCTTAGTGCCTGACAATTGATAACTGTTTATTGACTATACACTGACAGGTGAATGTATGAATGAGTAAATGAATGCTTGGATCTCTGCTCCTGATTGCTATCAGTTATAGATAATTAGCTTGAGGAACTTCTCATTTTAACTAAAGGTCACTCTCCCTGTGAATGTGCTCCCTGGGAACAATGAAGACACTACTTCCTAACTGTATGCTCTTTCTACAATACGTATCTTGAGTTCTTCAAAGGAGATCTTGACATATATCCTTAAATATGTAGTATTGTATACTTATCTTAATATACCTTAATATATAAAAATATATAGACTATCTTAATTTTATATATATCTTAAATATACATTGCTATACTTTGATAACTATTGAATTCATATTAAATGAATATTAATTCAGACTTTGCATTTAATTTGTAGTTTTTTTGTGTTTATACATATCATATATGTGTGTGTGTGTGTGTGTGTGTGTGTGTGTGTGTGTGTGTGTGTAGGCCAGAGGTAATCCTTAGGTATGATTCTTAGGAGCCATTCGCCTTTTTTTGAATGGATCTCTCCTTGGGTGGAGCTTGCTGAGTAGGGTAGGTTGGCTGGCCAGAAACCACAAGGATCCCCTGTCTCTGCCCCCCAGTGCTGGAATTACAAACCTATACCATCAAACCTGGATTTTTTTAAACATGGGTTCTAGGAATTGAACTCAGGAACTTATGCCTGTATGCCAAACACTTTACCAATGGATCTATTTCCTCAGACTGTTAGTTAGATTTTTGTAGAATAGGAAGTTATTGCTGAGGGGATAGAGTGATGGCTTAGCAGTTAAGAGCACTTGCTGCTCTTGCAAAGGACCAGTGTTTTGCTTCAAACACCAACTTTAGGTGGCTCTGTAGGCATCCATACACACACACACACACACACACACACACACACACACACACACACACAGAGTCTTTAAGAATGTATCGTTTAAATAAAAATTAATGATATTTGTTAAAAGTTACATAGCATTTTATTTTTAAAATTGCATACTTTGAATCAGATTTGGAATCTACCAGGTACAATTTACTTAGAAACTTTGTTTTTTGTCCAAAGCTGTCCTTATGTCTCCTTTAACTTCTGAAATTAGTGCAAGGATATTCTGGGGACAAGTTAGTGGATAAGCACTTACAGATGGTTGTTTTCACATGGAAATCTGTAGAAAGCTAACTAAAAAACTTTACAAGATAATTTTCCTTTTCCATTACCTTTTATCATTCTAACTCTGACACCATTTCTAGCGAATGTATCACAAGACTTGGTAACTATTGTTTTACCAAATTTTATTGAAATTGTGGGATTGTGGAACATCTTGTCTGTACCTGGAATCTAGCATATATTAACCATCCAATAATGGCCCTAACAAGTGAGTGGCATGTCCTTCTTACCTGGTAAACATGTGTGGAGTTCTTTGCAGTTATAAAGGCAAAGATAATAGACTGTGGCTAGCAGGAAGAATCAGAGAAGTCATGGTGTGGAGGATATTTTTGTGTTTTTTGGGGGGAGTTAAAATTGCATTGTTTTATTTTTAAAAATATCTCTTATTTGTGTATATATCTATATGAGTGCATGGACATATGTATGTGTGTGTACACCTGTGTAAATACACACAAGCTGGAAGAGGGCATCTGGTGCTCTCTTCAATCTCTCTTCCTCTATATCTTTGAGGTGGAGACTCTCCTGGGACCTGGGGTTTGCATTTTCTCCTCTAGACTGGAAGCCAGAAAGCCCCAATAATCCTGTCTCTGCTCCACTCAGAGATGGGGTAAAAGTTAGGCCTGGGATTGGCTTAGTAAATAAGCTTTGGGATCAGAATTTCAGCCTTCCTGATTGCGCACCAAGAGCTCTTAATGAGACATCTTCCCAGCCTCTGCATTGGTGTATCTTTTGCAGGTTTTGCTATGTATCCTTCACTGGTTCAGTTTCTTCTGCATGTGGCCACAGAGGTGTATTCCCCACTGTTTATCAGTACTATGAGACCACTGTCTCCCTGCTCTTTTCTGGAGCTTTTCTTCTACAGACCCATGCAAGCTTCTCCTCACCATCACCCTGTGATTTCTACACTTCCTTCCTGTGTTACAGCTTCTATTTTCTAGGTTGTATGTCATCTTCCAAGATTTTATTCCCCTAGTTTGGCAGAAGATAGCTTCCATTTACTTGCTGAGAAAGGATGTATAGTAGGTAGAGATCTTGAAGTCTGAAGATGGCTTATTTTACCCACACAGGATTGAAAAGTTCATCTCGATATATATTTCTAGGTCAGAAATAATTTTTCTTCATAAATATGGAGGCACGTTTTCAGTAGCTTGTAAGAAAGCCCAATTCCATTCCTATTTAAAGTCCCATTTCACACTCAACTTCTTCAGTAGAAAGTTTTAAAATTTTATCTCTGGTTTTAAACATTCGTGACAATGTACTTTGAGTTTCCTTAAATTGTGCTTGATTTTGACAGGTTTTCCCTTCTTGTAGTTCTGTTATTTAATGGACGCTTTCTTCCCCTTCATTAAAAACATTCTTTTTCCCGCAATTCCTCACTAACTGGATGAGAGGGCAATTTCTTAGTTATAGCCTACATGTCAATTGTTTATTCTCTAGTAATTTCCATGCCATTGTACTTTGATTTTTTTCCAGGTAGTTTTCTCAAGTTTATTTTCTAACTGCATGTAGTGACTTGCCTTAAATCTGAAAGTGTATTTTATATGTCATGAGAATTGTATGCTGCATCCTGAATGCTCTGCTTTTACAGCTCCCTGTTTGTGTGTCAAGGGCCCATGAATTCTTCATTTCTCTCAGAGGATGTTAACTATAGATTTATCTTTCCCTCCCTGGTCCTTGTGTAGCTCCCGAGTTCCACTATGTTTCCTTTGGTCCTCTTCTCCCAGAATAGAGGCTTTCCTCAAATATCCAGTGATCTGTGGCTGTCCTCCAATACTGAATATGCTCTGAAAGGATAATTGATGCTTTGTGATAGGTTTCATTTCAGAGTGAACTCTCAGCAAGCCAAAGAAAATTCTAAACGCTTCTCACTCTGTGTGTGTGCATGTATTTGTATGTTGTGTTCATACGTATGAGTGTGTATGTGTATGTGTGTGCATAAGTGTGCATGAATGTAGAGGTCAGAGGTTAGCCTCTGGTATTGTTCCTCAGAACTCATTTGCCTTGTATTTTGATACTAGGTTTCTTAGTGGCTTGGAACTCACTAATTTAGCTATCCTGGCAAGCCTAGGGGTTCCTCCTCCCTAACCTTGAGGCTGCAAGCATGCATTACCATACCTGCTATTTTCACATGGGAATTTTACATGGGTTCAGGGCCTCATGCTTGCACAGAAAATGCTTAACTGACCAAGCTCTCTCTAACTACTTTTCAGTTTCTTGCATCTTATTTGTTGTCTTCAATTTTCATGAACTAGAAAATCAGCTCTTGTACCTTAGAAAGTATTTTATCATGTAGTTAGCAATGGGCTCTGCTATATGTGCTACTTCTTACCCTCTCTTCTAAAAGCATGTTGAAGTTAAAAACTAGTGTCTTCTTGTGTCTACACAATAGGAAACATATACATATACTTTAAATTCCTTTTAGTCCAGTGGGGTCTTGCTCATAAGAATAGATAAATCAATTGGCCATATCTAAAGGAGGTTTCTCTCGGTGTCTTTTTTTCTTTCAATCCTTCTCTAGTTGACCTGGTGATCCATAGTGGTGTTTAGTTCTGAGAGAAACATCACAACCTTCTTTGGGAAAACTCTCTTTTGTTGACTCTCTTGATGTCACACTCATTGACTTCACATTCTAATATCACACTGATAACATCACACCTGCTCTCACATTTGATATTACATTGTTCTGGTCAACATAGGTTCCCACATAGGTTCGCTCCTTTAAATCTTTTGAGGGTCAGTCATCTACACCAAAGATGTGGTCTATAGTGTTAATTTTCCCTGAACATGCTGTGTTTCCAGTTGCATAGTCCTGTTCACATTTCCAAATACCCACTTCATTGACATAAGCTAAGTAGAATGTGGATGCCTATAAAAATTAAGAGTCTTTAACACATTTTTCTACATCATCTCTACTTTATTATCCAAAGAGATTACAAGCAATGATGCTTTCAGAGTTGAACTGATGCTCATGAGAGGCAGCTCATTGTGGTTTAGACCTTGTACTCTAGAACAGGCTGCTTTGATGTGTGTGTGTGTGTGTGTGTGTGTGTGTGTGTGTGTGTGTGTGTGTGTGTGATACTTGGCACATTATTCTAATTCCATTGATTTTATTGTCTAAAAAACACAGTATACATCATATAAATAAAGAATTATATCTTCAGTCCAGCACTGTTCCACCCATATGTCACAGTCTCAGGATGATTCTGTTATGTACATCATCTCTTCAGTCAGAGATATGGGCATTGTAGTTAATTCTTCCAGTCACCCTCACCCTGATATTTTGCAGTCACGAAGCCATAATCACTAAAAAACCTGAAGTTCTCTGAATCATGCCTGTCTATCTTGAGAGTCCCTCAATTCCAGCTCATACCACAAATATCTTCTGTATTTGTATCTATCTTTCTGTCTTTCCACAGTGCAATGATACTTTGAAAAAACATATATTGGGCTAGTGAGATGTCTGGGTGAGCAAAAGTGCTTGCTACCTTGCTACAGGATTCTGATGACCTGACTTTGATCCCTGGAACCCACATAAAGGTGGAGGAAAAAAATTGACTCCTGAGAATCCTATACACACACACACACACACACACACACACACACACTATAAATAAACATTATGATATATATCATATACACCTATATAATATATACACATTATATACATATGCACTATATATATATATATATATATATATATATATATATATATATATATGCTGAACTCCTCTAAAAAGAAAGCATGGATAGGGTTATGCATCCCCTTGCTGTAGCTACTTTACAGTTCTCAAGAAGAATGTCAAGGGAAACTGTGATTTTCACAAATGACACTACTAAGTATGATCTGTTTCTACTCTTCTACACCTACAATAAGCATCAGCCTTACTTGGCCTTCTTTTTGCATCATTTCCAGTGTCCTATGCTTTCATGGCCTCCTCCTCCTCCTCCTCCTCCTGTCTCTGCCTTTGCCTCTTTTGCTTCTGCTTCTCCTCCTTCTCTTCCTCCTCCTCCTTCTTTTCTCCTCCTCTTTTTTATTTTTTCCCCTTTAATTGAAAATAGATTTTTCTCATACAATATATCCTGATTATAGTTCCCCTGCCCCTACTCCTCCAAGTTACTCCCTGCCTTCCCTCCTCTTTGGAAGCATTCCATTTCTGTCTCTTATTAGAAAGGAACAGGCTTCTAAGAGATAACAACCAAGCATGACAAAATAAAATATAATAAGATGGAGCAAAAAATCTCATATCAAAGTTGAACATGATAACCCAAAAGGAGGAAAAGAGATGCAAGAGCAGGCACAAGAGTCAGAGACCCATTGGTTCTCAATCAGGAGCCCCATAAAAATACTAGACTAATAGCTATAATATATATGTAGAGGACCTGGTGCAGATTCATGTAGACCTTGTGCTTGCTGCTTCAGTCTCTGTGAGTTTATATGTGCCTTACTTAGTTGGTTCAGAGGGCATAGTTCTGATATCCTCCATTTTCTCTGGCTCCTTCAACCTTTCTGCCTTCTCTTCTGCAGGATTCACTGAGCTCTGAGTGGAGGAACTTGATGGAGATCTCCAATTTAGATACTTTCCACATAACGTCTGGCTGTGGGTCTCTGCACCTCTTCTCATCTGCTGCTGGAGGTATCCTCTCTGATGATGACTGAATAGAGCACTTCTATATGAGTCTAGCAGAATACCATTATGAATCATTTTACTGATTAAAAAAATTATTTAGAACAATAGTGTTTGGTTTTATCCTAGGACTTTGAGTTATCTGATCTCTGGTTCTTGATTCCCCAAGCAGTGTGTGGTATGTATTCCTCCTTGTGGAGTGGGCTTTAAGTCAAACCAGACATTGATTGGCTACTCCCGTAAGTTCTGTGCCACATTGCCCTATCATATTTTACAGACAGGACAGAATATATGTCAAAGCTTTTGTGGTTGGACTGGTGTCCCCGTTTCTCTTTTAGTAGCCTGTAGAATACCTTCTCATAGCAAAGAGACTAGAACGAACATAGGGGTGAGGGTTCCACGTAGGCACCAGCTCCACGCTTCCATGTTGGGTGCTGTCTTTGGCAATGGGGTCCCACTTTCCAGAGAGCTTAAATTCACATATTTTTACGTTTGGCCCCAGGTGAGCTATGCCTACCTCTGAGCAGGAAACAAAAGCACATTTTTCCATGTATTTGAAAATTCAAATTAAATAGGAAAAATAGCTTCTCCCCATTTTTCAGAGTAGATTATTGTTCCTATAGCTGAGAATATGACCTACATGCTGTGAGTCAGTTTGATCACATTTTAATCACTCAAAACACAATCTTGTGAACTATATCAGATGCTGTTTGAGGGTTGGGTCTACATCTGGCCTGTTCAACATGGTGTTTCTAAGAATTAGTATAACATCAGGTTCAGAGTAGATACATAAAAACATTAATGGTATTAATAAATGGATATGGGTGCTAAAGATGATTTCATTTTCTAAACTTGTATAGTCTTTACAGTTTCAAACCAACTTATAATCTGTCATCTTAGGGATATCTGTTTCATGTATTTTCTGAATTTTAATGATAAAACAGTTAAGGGTTAGTGGGTCTGTAATGTGTGTAGGGCTCACAGATCTGGCTAGAAACTTCACATATCCTTAGGCAAAGCCACTGTAAGTTGACTTGCCTTAAATCAACTTGATGGGAACCAACTACCAGCTAAACATCCAGACACGTAACATTGTCATTCTTTCACAAAGACACAGGAACAATAAACACACTTGATGGGTGATTTATGCACAGAATACAGATACAATGTAGAAAAAAAAGGTACCACCAAGGGAGATAACTTTGGTCGCTTTACTTAATTGATTTAGATCAACTTTATTTGATCAGTTTAAAATAACTTTTTAGCCAATAAGTACTTTGTTCAACTACTACAACATCAAAAAGGCAGAGAGGAGAATGTGCTTTAGAAACAGAGTATAATGTAAGACACAAGAAATCATGAACATGTCACATACACACTACATATAGAAGCACATATTTGCTTTTTCTGAATTGTGGTCACAGCCTAGAATACATCAAAGCCAGGCAGCCTCACTCCTGGAACTTTGTACACTGACTAAATAACAATATGATTTTCAGCATTACCCTATATTTATACACATGAAAAAGGAGTTACATCAGGCATGGGGTGAATGTCATCTCAGCATGTGGGAAGCAGAAGCAAGAAGACTACCAGCTCAAGTCCAGTGTGGGCTACACAGGGAGACCTGCTCTCAACAAAGGCAGAAAAAAAAAGAATTCTTAGATTCTTGTTTTTTTTTTTTAATTTTTTTTTAAGGTATTGAAAAAGTCAAGAAGAAAATAGGAATGTGTTTCTTTTGGCAAGGCTTGTACAGTATGTTTCTTTGAAGTCAAAGATAAGAACTTTCTTTCTGGGTTCCCACAACACTACATGGTTTCCCTCCCTCTTAAATCCTGTATTTTTCGGTCTGAGTTAAATGCCTACAGGAGATTTTTTCTTGTCTATAATCACAGCATGTAGTCTACAGCCACAGCCTCTCTTTCAATACTCTACCACAAACATATGAGCAGCAACGCTGCCTAGCTAGGCCTAATCTAGGTGAAATCATAGGAAGATTCATCTTATTACATTATGTAAATCGAATACTATTGAAAATTTATGTTAAAAAGAACTGTGGTCATCTGAGAATTGTATGTGCATTAGTCCAAAAGTGAGACTACATGCACCAAGTGCCTATCAGTGCTTCTTCACTCTCTGTAACCTAAGACAGTCTCTGAGTTGATCTTGCCTAAAATGCCATACCTAGTAAGATGAGGGGCAAAAGAGGGCTCACTCTTTCCAAGGCTTTCTATGATATGCATGCTGTTTTAATCATCCACACAGTCTTGCACTTTTCAAGTGACAAATGTTCCTAGTTTTACCTCTGGGAAACCTTTTGCCTCACTAACTGTGCCATAGGAATATGGAAATCTGCCAAGCTCTCTCCATGTTCTACTTAGAAAGAGGCATCTTTAAAACCATTACTGAACCTTAAGCACATCTCTGAAACCTGTAGCAAGGGCTGTCTCTGTGAGGAGGGGGATGCTGAGGAGAGTAGCAGAGGCTGGTTCTGTTTCTGACTGGCGAAATGCTCACGTTTCAAATTTCATTAGATTTTGTGGGTTAATTTTCATCTTACCATTATAATACTTGAGTTTTATATATTTTGTTTTTCTTCATCCCAAGAAACAGCATCATCTTGCCTGGATCACTGGGCTGTTGGACAGGCCTTCTCTTGGACTTCAATGCTGATGCTGATACCATCAGTAATCAAAACAAGTGATCAAAGGAGAGCAGATTGAGTATTTGGCTTCAAGGGTCACTCATGGATACCTCTACCAGCATCTACAGACAAGCTTCTTAGCAGAACTTCAGGGCTTCTGTGCTCTCTGCAGGAAACTTCATCAACTGACTTCAAAGGACTTCTTTCCAAGGCGATTCCGAGTATAAACCATCACCCCTGATTTCATCTTCAACTGCTTAATGAGGTGGTTAATTTAAATAAAAGTCACTCCTCTAGAGCAGACCTTAGAGGTATTTGCAAAGTCTCTGCTTAGAGTCTGTGCTTTCATGGTTTATTTTCTTGTTTTGATTTGTGCTTTACTGTTCTTGTTTATGCAACTCAGAGTCATCTTTTATTGCTCCCCTGCTGTGCTGGGTATGTAGTTATATGCTGGGAAACACCAAGGAATAAAGGTGTTCCTTGAACTAATGAATTTATAGAAGAGCAACAAGAAATAAATATTGAAAAGAGAGCCAAGAAATTAAATCTATAATTTTTTATGCTACCTGCTATGAAATATCAGAGTCTGAAGCTTTTATATATTTATATATATTTACTATAGCTAGTGAAATAAAAACAAATTAAAACATGATTTTATGCATTAATTAACATATTGTCTCCTAAAATCCACGTGCATTCTTCAGGTCTAAAAGTTTCACTGAATCTACATTTTTCCTTTAAAAAAACTTGCAGTTTGTGGTGGTGGGTATCAAACTCAAGGTCTCATAGGGCCATCACCAGACTATGTCTCCAGTCTAGTCTTCATCTTTTAGTGACGGTTTTTCCCAGCTCATATTCCTGCACTTCACCTTTTCTTTAGAAATAAGTATAAAAAATTAGAATATTATGAGTTCATAGAGGTTGTTATGGTTCAAATGTTTGTGTCCCTCCAAAATCCATGTTGGGGCTTAGTTCTTCGAGGTGGGGTCTTTTTGGAAATATAGTGGCACTATAAGACAGCGTAAAGAAATGCTCAATATCAGATTAAAAGTGTCCAAACATCAGGAGAAAGTTATGATTCAATAATAAATGGTTCCAGTCATGTTTCTTGAAAGATATTGGCTTCTAGGAAAACAGCTAATCCCATCTAAGAGTAAAATGAAACAATTAACTTCTAAGCCTTAGGATTTTTCAAGGAGATAACTTCTCCAAGGTTAAGATGTGAAGTTTTGCCCTAGTGTTCAAAGATTTGCTGACATTTAAGGTACGGGAAAAAAAAATGGAGCATTTCTGTCAGAAAGAGGCTGCTTTGTAGGTAGAATCTTGTGTTTGAGACACACCTCAGTCTAATCACTTATCCAATCCTTGAATAAATTATTCAGGTGATTTTCTTGCATCTTAATATCTCTTGAGAAATCTCAAGCTGTAAAACAAAGTCAAGACGATGACTCATCTTAAAAAGTTATCATGAGAAAGTCCGTTTCAATATGATCTTTGGGAAGTCAGAGACAGCTAAAGTCTATTAAGTATGACAAATACTTTCCTAAATAAAAACTTGGGTATATAGAAGTTAATATTTATTTTTTGAAAAATATATGCTTCTGTGGAATACTACACATCTTCAGAGCTGGGAAGCATTTCAACATGAGGTGTCTTATCCCCTGTGTTCTCCCCTTTGTGAGGAGAGGACCCTATTCCCATTATCCCTTTCACAGGGCAGGGTAAAACTGTTCCTTCCTTTTTATTTTGTACAAATGACTGAAAGAAAGCAGTTTCAATGATATTTCTTGGTATTTTATGTTCATTCATCAATCATAACTAGAAATTTCTGATACTGCTTGTGTTTATTAATATTTTAATTAATGCTGATGATAGTTATATTCATGCCTTCAGGACAGTTAGATCAAACACTGCAATTCTGAGACTCACCAAAATAAACAGAGCTTGTAGTGATAATCTTTTAATCAATTAAGTTGCTCTGGGTATAAATCTAGGCAGTTACTTTATAATTGGGAAGATTTTAACAGTCATGGAACGTACAAGCCTGCCTCATGTCACCCTAAGGCTAAAAGGAGAGTTAAAATAAGAATTCGAGAAGCTGTCTACAGAATGCAGCCTCAGACTAAGCAACCACTAGAAAAGCTCATGAAAACACAAAATGGCTGAATAAGAGCTCATTTTAAAGCTGGACAATTCTGTTAGGATTCAGAATTGGAGTTTTTTTCACCATTAGTCTATGATGTGGGATAAAAAGTGTAATTTCAAGCAGCAATTTACAATATTCTGAATATTTAAGCACCCATCTTGATTCGTTTTGTAAGTAATAAATGCCAGAAGCAGAATTTGTTCATTCTTAGTGAAAGAAAATTGTTACTGAATTAAATTATTTAGAAGATGATTAAAATTCAACAGAATTTGAGAGAATTAGGAGAATACAACCAGCAGCAAATGCATTGAAAAGCACTAGAAAAGGCCAAAGAAGGGAGGTGGTTCCTAGACTAAAAAGGGCAGGTTCAAACGGTGGGTCCTGACAGTGGACAAAATGCGATCCATGTAACCATAACACTACAGCTCTGATCAGTCTTAAAATTCATACAAGATGTGAGTAAAACTCACCAGCTCCCTGTTGCTTTCATTGTCAATTACACTGTTTTGGTCATTGATTACACACTTGGACCCAGATGGTAATCTCCTCTTGAACTATACCCAAATGAACCCCATATACCCTCACACTGTGCTATCTCTGTCTTGTCAGGAGGTCTCCTACCCACTCACTGCTCCTGGGTTATGCTTCTAAGGAAGAAAAATATTGTTCAACTAATGCCAAGGATTAAACTCAAACAAAAATTCTCTTCTAAATACTCCTGAGGGTTAAATAAGGTCTTATGCAACTCTCCCCTGATAATATGTTTACTTCACAATTTCAGGACCTCAAACACTAGCTTTATTTGGAAGATGTAATTTTGTAGATATAATGTTATGATTGGTTATACTGAAGTAAGGTAGACCCTCCTCCTACAGGACCAGTGTCCTTATTAACAGAAGTCTATGTGAAAGGCCATGGAGGGATAGGATAGAAGATGCACAAGGAAGGCCATCAACAAAGCTAGGAATAGATATGAGATCTCATAGCCTCAAAGGGAGAAGCAGTGTTACCACCTGGACTTTAGACACCTGCCCAAGAAAGATGAAACTGCACATTCCAATATTAGGTGGTTCCAATTTGTATTATTATTATTATTATTATTATTATTATTATTATTATTTTATCATGGAAACCCCAAGGAACCACTGCAACCATGTTCTTTAGCCTCCAACCCAAGGCAGGCAGCAGCCCTCTTTGGCATCTACAAAGCTGATGGCCCCATGCCAGATGGACTTGCTGCAGCTGTCTGCTAGTCAATATGTTGGGGTAACAGCTCTTAATTGGACTCTGCAAGACCTTAATTTTTGCTCTTAACACATCAACAGCATTGCATAACAGTCAAACAGTGGGGGAGGCCATTTTGTTATAGGTAACTGGATATGTAAAGATGAAAGTTTCATTTTGTCTTTGGCTCACCAGCCTTTTAAGATGGTTTGTGAGTATGATTTCAGATGCAGATAAAAATGTCCAGTGAGAGCATAAAATAAGTCACTTGGAAGAACATGTATGAGATCACAGAAAGACGACACTAACTGTGCCCACTCATTCTCAGAAAGGCACATCCAGGAAAAGAGCTGACTTCGAGTGTCCTTAGGCAACCTCAGAGTGACTGTCATAAACCACTTATACTTAAGCAATTTAATCCAAAGAATTAAGTGGATCTTAGAAGTGTTTTGAAAATGACTTGACAGATGTCATACAGAAAGGAGCATATCTCAGCAAGAAACAGTAGCTCCCATGAGAAGCAAGAGTTTTGCATGGCAGTGGAACGTGATGGAGAATGAGAGAGAAGTTAGAAATCACATGCTTTAGAAAGTACACTGCCAACCACTAGCCTGTGAGCTTCATCAGCAGGGGGCTTTGTGAGAAAACATTATCTCTAAGACAGAAGTAATAACAATAACCACAGAACTACTTAGGTATGTCAGACACACTACTTTGCTTAATCAGAGCCTTTTTTCTATTTAAAATTTCATTTGTTATTTAGTTAATATATAAAAGTAATGCATGCTTACAAACAAAAATGTAGGAAGTATAGAATAAAGAAGCATAAACCATTCCCCATACTTCCAACATCCATAAAGAAGACACTGATATGATGGAATACACCTTTCCATTTATTTAAGGTGATATCTTAAATACATACACCTAACTGCCAGGCACACATATAGTTAAGATTAAATAGAATGGGAAGTCTTGAAACCATATATACAGAAACAGACTCAGCAAGCTGTACTTGTATATATTTATGCATACACATACATTTATTATAAATTGTATCAATTGTAATCAAAGAAAAAGAGGCTAGCAACCAGAGTAGAGGGCATAGGAGGGGTTCAAGGGAGGGTAACTGGGAGAAACTGGAGAGAGGAATGGAATGGGAGGGAGAAAAATGGTGTAATTCTATTTCAATTAAAAACATTAAAAAGGAAAAAAGATTAAGTATGTTTTGTGCCATATTCTTTCACTTAGCATTATACTGTGAGCATTCTCACATATGTTCCTTGGAGTATATTTGTGAGACTGCAAATATATCTATTAATTTTTTGAATAATGTTCTTTACACCCTAGGAGAATATACAAGTCATCATTTCTCCACATTCTAATCCATGCCCTGATAAACAACTACAAACACACCTTCTTGTCCATCTACTGCATGTAAAGGATTTCAAATTTCACTACCAACAATACTGCAGAGTTAATTCTTTCTGCCAACTGATCCTACTTAGAGTGTTACACATGTGTCCCCATCTCTGACCCACTGTCAGCAGCTGTTGTTATCAGTGTACTTTAAACTCCTGTCAGTTTGATGATGCACATAATTTAAGATTTTTTTTTGCTTTAAAAACCTTTTTATTGATTATGAGTTTCACATGATGCATTCTGATCCCATTCATCTCGCTCTCCTCTCCCTTCTTCTCTCTGCCCTTGCAACAGCCCCCTGAAACAAGATTTAGAAGTAAAACAAACAAACAAAAAAACCAAAACACAAATCCAAACCACCCAACTAAACAAAAACAAGTAAAAAATTCTTTTCATGGAAGCTGTAGTGTGGCCCAGTAAATCACACAGTAAGCCCTTTAGTCTTTACATCTTTACTTGTAAGTGTTCACAGAAATGAGTCATTGGTCTGTTTCGGGGCCTCTGGCTTCTGCTATACCCTTGATACTGAGCCATCATTGGACTCCTCTTGGGTATTGTATTGTTGTCTTGTGTCATGGAGATAAAATCTCTGTCTTTAGTAATGTTTTCTTCATCTCTGCACATAAGATCAGTCCATTGCATTATGTGAAGAGTGACTCTAAATTGGAAGTCTCCATCAAATCCCTCCACTCAGAGCTCAGGAAATCCTGCAGAAGAGGAGGAAGGAAGATTGTAGCTGTCAGAGAGGATGGAGGAACCAGAAGAACAAGACCCTCTGAATCAACTAAGCAAGGTGCATATGAAAGCACAGAGAGTGAAGCACGGAGCACAGGGCCTGTATGAGCCTGCACCGGGTCCTCTGCATGTATATTTTTGCTGTTAGTCTAGTATTTTTATGGGACCCCTGACTGTGAGAGTGAGTGGGTCTGACTCTTGTGCCTGCTCTTAGGCTCTTTTCCTCCTGTTGGGTTTCTGTGTCCAACTTTGCTATGACAGATTTTGCTTCATCTTATATTTTATTTTGTCATGTTCGCTTGCTATCTCTTAGAAGCCTGTTCTTTTCTAATGAGAGATAGAAAAAGACCGGTTCCAGAAGGGAGGGAAGGTGAGGAGGAGTGGGGAGGAGTAGAGGGAGGGGAAACTATAATCAGGATATATTGTATGAGAAAAGAACTTATTTTCAATAAAAGAAAAAAAAGGAGAAATGTCACTGAAAAACAATAACAATGAAAAGGATTTAGACATATAAGTAGTAGAGTGATGTCTTCTAAAATATAAGATTAAAAAAATCAGTCTATTGGATAGATTTAATTCAAAGGGGTACAAATAAAACCAGAAACTGCCGTTCTATCAATCACTGCCTCTCAACCTCAAACCAGGGGATTCCCCACTTCCGTCCTAGAGGAGATCTGTCCATCTCACAGGTTTCCAGTGTTTTGGTTGTACCATCTACTGTGCAACACTCTTCTCTGGCTATGACATCGCTGTTGTCCTCTGGAATCTCAGCAGGCTTGCCAGCAGGCTATCAGCACAGGTTGGCCCATAGAGAAGAGGAAGGACTCAAGAGGCCTTGCCTCTCTTTGAGGGCTTTCAGGCAGTTAAAGGCTGCTAAGGAAGAGGACTCATGAAACCTTCTCAGAAGACATATAGGCATTAACAGATGCTGAAAGAGACTTTTGGTGGGAAGCAGCATAGCTGCCTGTAACTTGGCCATGTTGCTGTAAATAACCCTATCCCAACTTACTGGCTCAGTAGGCTAAAGGTGAGTGGAATTGGTTCTTTGTTTCTGTCATTGCCGTCCCATCCATGGTAAACACACGGTTTCTCTATGCCTCCTCAGGAAAAAAGTCTTACACTACTGTGCATGTTGATAAATAGTCTCATTCTTAGGTTTTGTTCCAATGGAATGTGGATTACTCAAATGGTAGTTTTGGAAATTTGCTATTTACCATGGCTTTGGAGTGATTTCATTTATTGTAAGAGAGCCCTGCAATAATCAGATAACTGCTAAATCACAGCATTTAGAGAACTGATAAGGCATTTCTTTATATAATTTTCTTGTTGGTTTGTTAGGGGAGGCATATTTGCTAGCCATGCATAAATGGAGAGGAAAATATTACCAAATTTCCCTTTCCTGCTGCCACTTCAAATGGAGATAACTCTCCTAGCATAGTAAAGGGAATGTATTTATTATCTTTCTGCTTATTTCAGAGTTATCATAAATATCATTAGATTCTTTTGTAAAGCTTATAATAGATATGAATATGACATAAGGAACAGTCTATTTCACCATTTTAGAGATATTTTTCATTTTTAAGTAGAAAGAATAAACACATATAGTTGTACAACCTTTCCATAAAATGATAAATGAACATATTTTCTTTTTTACTGTTAAAGTTTATACTTCAGTCTCATAAGACTTTTCCCTATGAATTTTTGCCTCCATACAAACGGTCGCTTAAAAGGCTCTCACTGCTCTTTGACAAGAACAGGGTTTACACAGGTCCTCATTTTTCTCCTCCCCAAATGTGATCCTTCTAAGATGCTACCATCTTTGTTCACCAATCAGCTGTCATCTCATTCTTCAGCTGTGGGAAGCTCCCCTCACTCCCTAGTCTTTCTCTTCCCTGCTTCACTCAGGAATGAGTCAGACCTGCAAATGTGGCTCTTCTCTTTGTGGCAGAGTCAAGGTGCTGCTTTCCCTCTGGGCCCCACTTGAGCAGATTTTCTGTTGGGTTCCTTGGATTCTGCCTGGTAAAACTGTCAGCCTCTTCCTGGCTTGTGCCTAAGTATGAAGCCTCCACATCTTCTACAATTTTTTGCAAATATTTTTTTCTGCCAAGAAGGGCCATCATTGTCTCCTTAACTTGGAGAAATTTTGATCACCCAACTTCACTACAGTTTGAATGTCAGTCCCTTAGCAAACCTCACCACATTCCTGTAAGCTTTTCTCTGCTCTCAGACCAGGGCCTAGACTTGTTCTAAATGGCAGAGCTCAGTCAGAGGATATATTGTGAACTCAGCTGCTCATCCTTAATCAAGACAGAAACGTTCAGTGTTTTTTTTTTTTTTTAATCTTTAGTGTTTTTATGTACATTGCTAGACATCACAAATAGGTGACATCTAAATGATGAATCATTTTTCCCTGGAATGTCTTCCACAGTAACACTTATGTTGTAAATAATACACTCTCAGGATGCAATAAACACAACCATGCCCCAGCTCAAGTTCCTGTCACAGTAGAATCTCTTGCCTTTCTTAGTGAATGTATGACTTAGAAGTACTTTTCTGCTTTAGAAAAAGGAATGCATGATACTTAAAAGAATTTCTTTGTGATATGTTATAATTATGCTTTGAGAAATACAGGAAATATAGGAAAGTAGGAATGTTTGGCAAAGTTGAAGGCATTAGCCTAATAATATTGTACTCAGAAAGATTTAAACAATGATGGTCTATGGTATAATTCTTCAAAATAGGCTCTAATCTTTGAATGGTTAACTTGGGAGTAAAACTTGTCAAGCATTATTGAATAAATGAGTCTCATACCCCATATTATTAATAGATATTTGCTGAGATATTGAGTAATATTTAAATACATACATTGAGCATGCATAAATATCTTTCAATGACAATTTAATATAAAGACACTGAACACACTTAAAGTACGTAAGATTAAATAAAATTATTTCCTGGTTGATAAAGTACTTGCTTTGTAAGTCCAAGAACCCAAGTTTGATTGCCAGAGCAGTGCTATTCTAGTAATGGGGAGATGGGACTAGGAAATCTCTGAGGCCCTCTGGCAACCAGCCTAGCCTCATTGCTGAACTCCAGGATAACGAGAGACCTTATTTCACAAAACCCAGTGTACAACATCTGAAGAACTAGGCAAGCTTGACTTCTGCCTCCATGTGCAAATGAGCTCTCAAATATACCCGACCCCCACAAGATCGTTTTCGTTCATGATGGCAGCAATTTTAGTCTATTTTTTGTTGCTGTAGCAGAGTACCTGTATTTAGTAATTTGAAAGGAAATAGATTTTGTTGGTATTGGACGTGGAAGCCCAAGGCCCTATCCTGGTGTGCTGCTCCTAGAGAGGGCCTCTTGCTGCTGCCTGCACTGTGAGAAGAGAGAAAGCAGGTTGGGTGTGCAGAAGGTTGAGAGAGGAAATAAGAGAGTGAGTGCAGGAGGCTGAGACCCAATACCAAACTGCTTCTAGAGCAGCAGGTCCTCTCCTAAGACCTAACTCACCCTTTCACAGCCTCCCTACTGCTCAGTACTGATGCATAGGGACCAACCTCAACATGAGGCTCAGAGTCTTAGCTTAGGACACACTCAAACCACAATATCAGCCTTAACTGATGATGATACAACCTTGTGCGTGTGTGGCTGCTCTAAGTGACTAACATGCAGTAGGGCCTGTGATCTTCCTTTTGCTTATGTTCTCCACTTTGTGGTTCTCTGAAGGAGAACTGCTGCTGCTCATATATGTGAACATTGGGTAGTTATACAATCTGATTTTGACTAGCAGTTTGAGGGAACTGTTTTTACATTATAGCTATCCATTGAATTTAATTTTCCTTATGATAATTCCCTATTTATTAGCAGGAAGCAGAACACAGTGTGTTCTCTAGTGATTAATGTCTTGAATAATCTAATTCATAGCCACCACTGTGCATAATTTAAACTTGTTTTTGACAAAACATAACTTGAGGGATTGACTGAAATGGCTCAACGGGTAAAGCACTTACTCTGGAAGCATTAGAACCTTAGGTGATCTCTCCAGCACTGGTAAAAAGTAGGACATGTGGCAGATACCTAGACACCCTAGAGCTTGGGGGTGGGGCAGACACAGAAGAGTCCCAGGGCATTACTAGCCAGCCAGGCTATTCAGGTTGGAGAGCTTCTGGTTTAATTAGAGACCCTGTGGCAAAAAATTAAGTTAGAGAGTAACTAAAAAAGACATCCAGCATTGCCCTCTGGCTTACACACACACACACACACACACACACACACACACACACACACACGCACCCACACAGGCATGTACACACACCTGCAGACACACATGCACTCATACACACAAATATGACTTGATATCTTGGTAACTTTGTTTTCATTAAATTAAATGAGCTATGAAGTATCTAGCATAATGAGTCATTCAGCTGCCCTGTTAGTCAGCAAATAGCTCACTTCTCTTTTAAATTTAAATATAAACACTATTAAGTATAACTGAAAAAACCTGAGCACAAAGGCCTGCATGAAAATTAATTGACACTCTGAAAGTCTTGTGCTCTCTGATGTTGAGCTCTTTGAGTCTAAGCAACTTCAGTCATTACGTAGCTGCCAAGACAGCTTGATCGAAGAGAAGTGGTCTTCAGTCATTCTGACACTTGGATTTAGGAATATTCCTGATAGTCTATGAAGGATCTATTGAAAGCCTTAGTGTGACCTTCCATGACTAACATCTTTATTTTTGTGTTTATTTTTATTTTAGCTTGTCTTCTGCTAGTCCCATATACTGAAAACTGTATGAGTCCTATCATTATAGCTTCTAATGCAACTGGCCTCCCTCTATCTTTCCTTTTCCAAATTGGAAGAAACAACTTGACACACTTTCTCTTTGGCCTAATCTAACATTCTTTTCCACCAGCACCATGTCTCTTCTGGTTGCCATAGTGACCAACTTCTGCTAGGATGCTTTTAGCAATTCTCTTGATCCCTTTTTATTTTTCTACAGAGAAATTTTGCTTTATACCTAGTAACTTAAATTATTCTATTTTAGGCATAATTATAGTCTGATTTTCTTCTCTAAGGGATTTCTCATTGGGCATCTTTCCCTAGGACCTGCTTGTTTCCACACTGTTACGAGTCCTTCAAGAACCTCTTCCTGCCTCCACATTTTCATGAGTTACCAGGGTCCACTAACACATTTTACTTCTCAAACTGCCAAGATTCAAATTTGTCATTCCTATTAGCTTATTAAGTAAAGTTGTTTGGTTCCCCTGTGCCTTCTCTGCTCCCTTTCCTTTCACACAAACTGTCCTTGGGGATGGGGGGCTTGCCTTTACAACTGACAGACCCTCACCCAGTATGTTGTTTTAAACAAAAATAGTCTTCTCCCTCTCCAAAAGTGGTGCTACTCACTTCCCCTAAGTGAATGAGTACAACAAAAGTCCATGAATTAAACTAAGAATGCACACACTGAAACAGATAATACTTAAGAATTACAGGTTTCAATTTATTTGGGAACTTGAGTTCACAATAAAAGACAAAACAGAAAATCAAGAAAACACTTGCAGACAAAACCTACCAGAGAGCCTATAAAATACTCAAAGGCTGATTAGAACCAGCTTTGGAGCCTGGAACAGACTATGAGGGGTAAATGCAGGACCCACTCGATCAGATCCCCCAAGCCCAGCTCTCAGAACATAGGGTTCAACAATCAATGCAGCATTCTTTGTTAGGATGAAGCACACTTTCCTTTATCTGTGGTCTCAACAAGATACAGAGGGTCTAGCATAGGTATTTTAGTCTTCATTTGGCACTTGTGGAATTTCCAGTAAGTCCAGGCAAGATTTTATACTCTTCTGGCAAAAAATAAGGCAGTTTTTCCCAAAGAGAATAACAGAGCCCACTGAAAGAAGTGTTGAGTCCCACTTGTCTTTATATCTTTTTCTTAAAAACCAAAAAGTAAATTCATGTTTAATGTTTCTCAACTTTTTAGGTCTCTGCCGCAAAACTTTCAGTATAGAAACTGTGCAGTACAAAGATTAACAGATGACTTGTTTAAGAAAAGACCTGCACACAAGGTGGCAGGCTTGTACAATCAGCTTTGTTGGGTAGCCTGAGACCAGGTTTGCAAGAGAGCTGGGAGTTTCCTTACACTGACACCTAGAGACAGGAGGCCAGGAATTGCCCTCTTAGGGAAGGGAAAGGGAACAGAGCTAAGCTAGGGCTCAGAGTCATAAAGCTACTGAGGACCCCAGCCCTGTGAGGACCTCAGTAGCCACTGGAGTCATCTCATCCACAGCTAGCAGACATGAGGTGAAGCTGTGTGGATCATACAGAACAGGCAGGCAGGTTCTAAGGGAACAAAAGACGGTTATGTAGACTACAGGAAAGGAGCTGCATGTGAAGGCATATGAATTTGGCATGGACACATTCTGAGCCAACACTCCTAGGGTGCTATGAAGAAGAAAGAAATCTAGGCAAAGGCCTGAGAGAAAACCTCACCTTGAAAATGTTAGAACTTAGCTTACAACCTGACAGCCTCAAATTCTAGGCTGCTGACCTCAAAAGTAGGTAGCCATACTGATTGTGACAAGAGTTATGATGGGTGTGTTAAGAAAAGGGGGTGGCGGGGCGGTGGTGGCGCACGCCTTTAATCCTAGCACTCAGGAGGCAGAGACAGGCGGATCTCTGAGTTCGAGGCCAGCCTGATCTAGAGAGCGAGATCCAGGACAGGCTCCAAAGCTACACAGGGAAACCCTGTCTCGAAAAACAAAACAAAAAAGAAAGAAAGAAAAGGGGGCACTGTCTTTCAAAAAATGAAGGAACTGAGTCTCAAAGGAGCTCGTAAGTTGAGTCTAGGTTCAAAGGAGGAGTGGCTTATTCGTGGTCTGTGCTCCTCTCTCATCAAGAGAAAAGACATTCATATTAAAATTCATTCAAACTTTCTGCATAGACATTTTGCTGTCTCAGAAGATATTTTGTTTCCTTGGAAGAGAATCATAACATGTTTATAACACTGATGGATGATTTTTTAAAATAGGCTCTTGATTATTTTAAATGGCCTGCTGTCATTTAAATAAGACAAGTTGGTCTTAAAATATGGAGAAAACATTAAGTACTTTGTATATTTGTATAACACACAAAAAATATAAAAGAATCATAAATAGTTCTTTGTTTTTCTCTAAGGTGTGAAGATACTACAAAGTGAGTTAATAAATGCTGAAGTTACAGAATAAATCTAAATGAATCAGTCAGGAAAAGTAATCAAATCTCACAGGAATTAAAAAAAATCAAGAAGTATATCATTCTTTTACATTTTACTGCATTTGTGTGTGTGTGTGTGTGCGCGCGTGCGTGTGCGTGTGCGTGTGTGTGTGTGTGTGTGTGTGTGTGTGTGTGTACCTGTGTGCATGTATGTATACATGCACAAGCACAAATATACATGGATCCAGTGTGGACATTGGAGGACAACTCTGTGAAGTGGATTGGTTTTCTCCTTCCACTCAGTAAGTTCTGGGATCAAACTCAGGTCTTCAGGCTTGGCAGCAATTGCCTTTATCTGCTGTCAACTTATTGTCCCCAAACTGTGTAGCTTATTTTTTCCAGTGTCTACTCTCAGAAACTTCAGGAAATTCCCCCTTTTCATCCTTTTCCTGCTTGCTTGAGTAATTGTTCTTCACGGAAGTTTGAATCCTTTTGTTCATACTCCTGTCTTCCTACTCATTAAAATTTGAATTTTAATTGTATAAAATGTGTGTATTTCCTTCAGAAAGTGGATAAATTTTTATTTATTTATTTGTCAGGGCCCCACTTAGGTATCCCTGGCTAGTCCAGGCAGGCCTCCAACTAGAATAAATCCCCCTCCTCTGCCTTTAGAGTGCTGAGGTTAAAGGTGTGTGCCACACACCAATCTAGAAAGTTGGTGATTTTTCCATTCCCAAATTTAGGGTTTTCTATGTGTGCAGACCCTGTTTTGTAACTTTTGAGTTTTCTTTATTAGACTCTAGATGGTTTCGGTATTTTTTAATAAGGTACTTCTCTGTTGAATTCATATATGCTTTCTCTTAGAGAAAAACTAGCAATGTATGTATCTTCTTTACCGTATCATCTCTATTCTTATATTCTCTTAGTAATTTTGATACTCTTCTTAAACACAGTGTCTTGGAATTTTGTGTCATCAGTGAATTCTGTATTTTTTCTCTTTGGGCGTGTACTCCAGTTATGTGTTTTTAATTTTGTTTGGTTGTCTTTTTGTATTAGCTAAATCTTCCAAATTCAGATTGGAATGACTACAGCAGAACACCCTGTCTAGATCTCTGTTTTAAATGGATTGCTTTGGGGATTTTTGTCATTGTTGTTCATTTGTTGTGTTGGGATTTGACAGTAAAGCCTTAGATATGCTAAACCAAGTGTTTTTAAAGTTGTTTAGTAGTACATGTATTTGGTCGAGAGTTTCTAAGGGAATCCGTTTATCATATACAGTGGTTTCCTTTTAGTTGTAAATTAAGAATGACTGTGAACTGACCAGAATGCTCTTGTCCTGATAAAATCAGTGCAAACTATTCTTAAAAAATATGAAAATGGTGCTAATTATTAAATGTGTGTTCTTTGTGACACCACACTTCTCAGCAATTTTATTTTCCAGATTAAACTAGGTTTTTTTTTTTTTTTTTTTTTTTTTTTTTTTTTTTTTTTTGGTTTTTTGAGACAGGGTTTCTCTGTGTAGCTTTGCGCCTTTCCTGGAACTCACTTGGTAGCCCAGGCTGGCCTCGAACTCACAGAGATCCACCTGGCTCTGCCTCCCGAGTGCTGGGATTAAAGGCGTGCGCCACCACCACCTGGCTAAACTAGTTTTATGATGAATTTTATTGCTTTCAGTGGATTTAAAAAATTATTGAATTAAAAATAAATCTCATATCCATAGTGGTGATCAGTGACATAAGGAGAGAGAAAAAAGGAGAGAGGAAGAGACTGAGAGAAAGCTTCACAAGGACTGTGAATGCAGTGTGGGGAGATGGGGTGATATATTCATTCTGTAAGTCTAAGAGAACACTCTCAAGGCTAACATATGTGTGCTGTTATATTTGGTAATATAGGTGTCAGAGACAGGATATTCACACATGTCTAGTGATCAGATATGAAAAAATGGACACTGCATTTCTTCTGGTATGACAGAATAAGAAATACACAAGATCAATAATGTAATAATAGTGTCTTAATGAATAACCTTAATCTGATAATGAGGACATGATGAACAAAACTATCAACCAGGACCTGGAAAAGATGATTGGCTGAGACCAAACACATTCCTTAAAGGAAGGGAATACTGTAGACTAAAAGATTCTAAAGTCATCATGCCTAAATATAATGTATAATCACTGATTAGATTAAAAACAAAAATACCAATATGCATTTGGGGCAATTTGAAATTTGAATTGAGTACATGTTGAAAGATAAGGAAATAATACAAATTTTCATAGGCTCAATAGTGGTGCTGTGGTATTAATAAAAATTTGTATTTATTTCAAGAAGGTCACATGAAATATTTAAATACTTAAGGTAATAATGTCTGCATCTAAAAGACAGAAAGCTAATGTGGCTGACTGTTGGCAATGAGAGAATGCCAGGTAAATGATAACTGAAGACTTATTTTTCACAGATTTGAAAATTTCTGAAAATTTAGAAAAGAATTATTACTGTCACAATGTTTCTTTTTGTTGCTATTCAGCCATGTAACTTTAATAAGCCATTATTTTGTCTATATTGACGGGAACTGGACATGTAGAAAGAGTAAAGCATAGGAATATGTTGATAATGAGAACATGAAGTAAATAGGCAGGAAAAGTTCAAACCACTGATACAGATATTTTACTTGAACCAATATTTCTAACTTTGAAAATTTGTCCAGAATTAAACATGTATAAATTCACATATGACTATTTCTAAAAGCAAAGGGAATACAGAAAGCTTAACTTGAAGTGATGGAGGATTGCTTAAATGAATATATAATGTACTTTTAATAGAATATTATTCAGCAATTAAAATGATATTACAGATGGATATAATAAGAATATTATAAACTATAACAAATAATAAGGTATCTGTGATTCAGCAAGCTGGCCAAATGAAGATGCCCGGTGTTTAGCTTTCCCCAAACAGAAAGGACCAAAACAAGCATTCCCACCAAGAGTTTCTCAATGAGAGCACTGGAGAGCAGCAGGGCTCCATGGTTTACTACCTGAGTGGTTCCCTCTCCAAGAGACAAAGGCCTCTGTATCTCTCTGTCACTAAGATGCTCTGTGGACATTGTGCCATATTCACATACAGCCATTCCTGGGTCGGGGCTGCAGTTCTCGTCTCCAGAGGACAAGTGCCTGGAAGCATACCATTTCCCTCATTTGAGTGGCTGCTATTTTCTTGGCATGCAGGTCCAGGATAGAGCTGTAGCTGGGATATTCATGATCAAGCAATGCCCTGTTATTCAAGGAACCACAGCAGTGCTAGGCTTGAATTACTTGAACTATGGGAGGAAATTCTAATATCATAGCCAGTGGGAGAATTACATCTACAATGCAGAGGGGTGAACCTTCTCAAGATCACAGGTTCCACCCTAGTTCTCAGACATCATAAGTTTTGAGCTCCAGAGTAGGGTGCTCTGTGCTTGTCTTTGGCCAGGTCAGATCTAACACCAATATAGATATCCTCAGTTAAACCTCTCCACTGTAAGAGCGAAGGTGGGTGATCTACAAAGCTTTGTCACTAAAACCGTATTGGCCTTGCTACCACCTCCACAAGCTCCTGTAGCCAAGACCAGTAAGCACCACAGGCACGGCTTACATGGCTTACACGTGTGATACCAGAGAAGCTGCACAGAGATTAAACTACTGCACCCACCTGAACCAGAGGCCATGCACTCCCTGAACTGACCTCAGAATCTTTCCAAAGACATGCATTTTCCCCTGTAAAACCATTGAATATGATAGGAGGCAGCTGTCCCACCAGATCCTGACATAGTAACAGCAGAACACTAGGCCACAAGGAGCCTGGCCATCAGCTAGTAAATTACCCTGAAGTAAAGGACTTAAAGAAGTGATCTTATGAAGAGTTCTCAGGATGCAAGAGAAATCAGATGATTCAATGAAATCATCAAAATCATGATCTGAATGAGAAATTAAACAGATATATCACACAGGCAGAAATCTGATGCTGAAGAAGCCAGTGAATACATATTAAGTAAAATACAACTGAGAGTTTCAGTAGTAGACTAGAGCCAACAGAGAAAAGCTTCTGGATATGAAGAATCATCTTTTGAAACAATCTAAGTGGGCATGAAGATTAGAAAGAGTAAAGGGAATATACAGAATTTGTAGAATATCCATAAGTGAACATTTTTACATTATGGGAATTCCAGAGGAGAAGGAGAGAGTATGAAACACAGAAAGTTGATTTAAAAGCTTCTCATTTTTTATTTTATTTTTCCCCTTTGAAGTTAGGTCCCATATAGGTTAGACCAGCCTTGAACTGTCTGTAGAGCCTAGGCTGGTCCAAAGCTCAGGGTACTCCTGCCTCTGCCTTCTGAATGCTATGATAACAGGCATGTAATTCTGTGCCTGGTTGGACAGAAACTCAATGAGAAAGAAACAGACATTCAAAAACAGGAAGATAGAAGGATTCAGAGTAGATTCCACTCAAAGAGGTCCTTTCTCAGATGTAATCAACTACTAAAACTCAAAATCAAACCAAATCAAACTAAACCAAACCAAACCAAACTAAACAAAACAAAAAACCCAAACCAAACAAGTACAATCATGGAGGTACCAAAAGAAAAATGTTCAGTCACTAATAAACAAGTCCCCATTATATTGTTAGCAGATTCCTCAGTTCAGAAGAAAATGGGTTGACATACTCAAAGTGTGGGAAGAAGATTCCTGACAGCCAAGAACACCATACCTATCAGAGCTGTCTTCCAGGAATGAAAGAGAAAAAGCTTTTTTCAGACAAGCAAATATGGAAAAATTCATGACCACCAGCTTAAGCAGATTCCTAGAAGAGTGCTTCACCCGGAAGTAAAGATTATTATGCCCAAGAAAATATCTGAAAACATAAAACCCAAAGGCAGAGGTGCTGTGGGATGTTCTGTATGTCAAATATGTTGCTCTGATTGGTTAGTAAATAAAACACTGATTGGCCAGAAGCCAGGCAGGAAATATAGGTGGAACAAGCAGAGAAGAGAATTCTGGGAAGTGGAAGGCTGAGTCAGAGAGACATTGCCAGCCGCCACGATGACAAACAGCATGTGAAGATGCGGTAAGCCATGAGCCATGTGGCAAGGTATAGATTTATAGAAATGGATTAATTTAAGATATAAGAACAGTTAGCAAGAAGCCTGCCATGGCCATACAGTTTGTAACCAATATAAGTCTCTATGTTTACTTGTTTGGGTCTGAGCGACTGTGGGACTGGCAAGTGACAGAGATTTGTCCTGACTGTGGGCCAGGCAGGAAAACTCTAGCTACACAGAGGTAAATCTATAGTCAAATCAACTTTAAAATGCCCCATCACCTTAAGGATAATCCCTCTCAAATCTCCAGTATATACATTAAAAGTAAAAATACTAGAAAATAATCACTACAACATATAAAAGAAAACACAGTATAAAAGCTACATCAGAAAAAATTTGGAAGAGGATGGTAAACAATGCCTACATGTAATCAAAATTGTTATTAGTTTAAAATAGTCTAGAGTATTATAAGACTTTGTGTAAGATATGGTAAATTCAAAGCAAGAAATGATAGCTGATACAAAAATGAGAAAGTAAAGAGATTTTAAGCATACAGCAACAGAAAAATCACCAAACCATGAAGTTAAACGACAAGATAAAAGAGGAATAATAACAGAAGATCCACAGGTTAAAGAGAAAACAGCACAATGCCCAAGAGGGAACTCCTCGGAAGGTGAAGGGATTTGACCTCCCAGAGAAACAAACACAATCTTAAATGAGCAGAAAGGAACTCTAACCACATCCCTCCTCCAGGAGACTCAGCTTAGCTTTAAGGGAGCACACAGGGTGAGTGAAGGGATGGAAGTTCTTTCGCGTAAAGAGCACAAAAACAGCACAACAAATGAAACAGACAAAGTCAGACGCTGTTCTGAGACAGAGTTGATCAGTGTGATGAGAAGGCCACCTCACCATGAGGACCTAACAAGAACATGTAAACATACGTATCACACTCAAATACATACACACACATGCATGTAAATCAAATGCTAGTGGATATAAAGGAAGAAATAGAACATAACAAGAGTAAGGGCATTCAATACCCCATTTAACAATGGCTAGAACAAGATAGAAAACCAATAAGAAAATGTTGAATTTGAACTGCATTCTAGATCAAAAGGGACTCAGAAAACGTATAGAGAACTTCTCATCCAAGAACAAAAACAAAATAAGAACATCTCCCCCAAAAAACCACCAACAAATAATCATAAACCCAAGTCCACAAAAAACAAACAAACAAACAAAACAAAACAACAAACCACCACCAAAGCAGAAAGCACATTTACTATTGCACAGGGAATATACTCCAGTTGGGTCACTGACACAGTTTTAACAGATCTGAGAAGAATAAAATCATGTTTCTGATAACTGTAGCATGAAACTACAATCAAAACCAGAAGGACTCCTGGGAAATTCACAGATATGTGGAAACTAAGTGGCTTTTTAGAAAACTTGGTGATCAAAGGAGAAATAAAAGGAAAGATTTGAAACATCTTTAGATAAATGACAATGTGAATACCAGAAGTCAAAACTCATGAGATATTTGAGAAGTCCTAAGATGGGATGAATGCTAACACTCAAGAGGAATAAAGAAACCAAATGAATGACTTGGATCTATAAAAGAACAGCTAAACTTGAAACCAGCAGAAGTAAAGATACAATAAAGATCAGGACATTTAAAAAAAAAAAAAAAACACGTAATGAAAAAGAAAAGCCACAGAGAAAATCCAGCAAAACTGAGTTGGGTCTTTGGAATACACAATTGAAAAGCTTAGCTAGAGTACTGAAAAATACAGATGACTAAAAATTCTTTATAAATAAAAGATATCATGAAAGACTATTAGGAACAATTGTACACCAACAAACCAGTTAATATAGAAATTGATTCATTCCTAGAAAAAATAATCTATTGAAACTGAATCAGGAAGAGGCAGAAAGCCTAGGCAGACACACTACTACTAGCTACTTTCTTTGTTGCTGTGACCAAAAGCCTGACAAGAAGACACTTAAGGGAGAAAGGGTTTATTTTGGCTCAGGGTTTTAGAGTACTGTATACCACAGCAGGGCAAGTGTGGTGGCAAGAATTTGTTGATATCTGAGAGGAATCACAGAGACTCAGACAGAAGAGAGTTTGAGCTATGTAACCTTCAAAGTCTGTTCCCAGCAACCTATCTCCTCTAGATAGGCTAGGTACTATTCCTAAAGGTTCCATAGCCTCCCCGAACAGCATTACCAGGTGGGGACAAATGTCCAAACCCAAGAGCCTGTGGGGAGCATTTTATATCTAAACCAATAACAACACAGGAGAGATTAAAAGAGTAGTTTCAAAAGCCTTCAACAACAACAACAAACAAAACAAAACAAAACAAACAAAAACAAAAAAAACAACCCAGCACTAGAGAACTTGACAGGTGAATTTTACCAAACAGTCAATAAAATAGTGCTAACTACTTCTTAAATTCTTCTAAAAAATACAGGGAGATGAAATATATTCAAAACCATGCTGCAAGGCCAGGAACACCATGACACATAAACCAGGCAAAAAACATAGAGAAGGAAGCCTTAGGTCAATATCTTGGAAGAATATCAGAAACTCAACACAGCTGGGAACACAGCTCAGTGGGTAAAGTACACACCATGTAAACATGAGGATTCTGAGTTCAATGCCCAGAACTTACAGGAAACAGCCAAGTGCCCATTGCTGGGGATGTGGAAACTGGAGATCCCAGGACTCACTGGCAGCTGACCTAGCTTAATTGTTGATCTCAAGGTTCAGTGAAAGACCATGTCTTAAAAAATTTAGGAAGACAACTGATGTCAGTCTCCAGCCTTTACACTCATGTACACACATTAGGAAACCAAATTTCACGATGTCAAAAAAGATCCTACATCATAATCAAAAGAACATACCTCTTGTAAAGTCATTTACAAACATGTGCAACAGTCAATGAACTACTTCACACTCCCAGACTGAGTAACAGAACCATGGCCTCATCCCAATTTACACAGAAAACAATTTGCCAAAGGTCAGCCTCACTTCTTTGAAAAAACTCTTAATATTATAGGTGTAGAAGAAAAATTCCTCAGCCTAGTAAACTCCACTTAAGAAAATTCCAAAGCTAACACCGTTATCAGTAGTGAAGAACTAAAAGCTTTCCCACTAAGCTCTGATATTGCTATATCTGCTTGATTTAGTGTTAGATATTAGCCAGAACAATAAGAAAAATAAAGACAAAAAAATCAAGAATGTATCAAAATAGAAAGGAAAAACTAAAATTACTTCAATTTGCAAATGATATGTTTCTGTACATGGAAAACACTAATAATTCAATAAATGTTAGAACTAAGAAATAAATTTAGTCAAGTCACAGAATATAAACTCATATAAAAATGTTTGTCTATATACAAGTAATGACTTAGGTAAGAAAGAAACAAAGGATATAATTTCAGTATAACAACACCAAAATAAATAAACACCCAGGGATAAATTTACCCAGAGAAGTGTTATATACTTTAAATAACCAAACATTATAAAAGAAATTGAAGACAGCATAAGCTATTCCATGTTCATAAGCAACAAACGTGTCGGTAGGGCATTTATACCCATGGCATCATACAGATTTAACTCAGCCTCTGTCAAAATGCTGTCAGAATTCTTTGCAGACATAGAACAAATAATACCAAGAAAGCAAAATAAAGTTGGAGACATTAGACTTCCTGAACTAAAGTCATATCACAAAGCTATACTATCAAAATAATCCAGGGCTGAAACACATGAGTAAACATGGACCAATGGGACAAAACAGAAAACCAAGGGGGGAAAAAAGGCTAACCACATGGCTAACTAATCCTTGATCAGAACACCAGAGGAAGTAATGAGTAATGGCTACTCTCTTCAATAAATGAAGCTTGGAAAATATATTCTCTCACGCATTACATCCTGACTGCAGCCTCCCCTCCCTTTACTCCTCTGAGCACCCTCTTCCCATATCCCTTCTCCCCCAGAGCTGCTGTTTCTCTATTTTCGTTCAGAGAAAAGCAGCCCTCCCAGAGATAACAAGTAAATACAGCATGATAAGATGCAATAAGACTAGGCACAAACTCTCATGTCAAGGTTGCATGAGGCAATCCAGTAGGAAGAAAAGGGTTCCAAGCACAGGCAAAAGAGTCAGAAACACCACCTCTGACTCCCATTGTTGGGAGTCCCACAAGGACACCAAGTTACACAACCATAAGGTATATGCAGAGGACCTAGCTCAGACCCATGCAGGGTCCGTGTTTGTCACTTCAGTTTCTGTGAGCCCCTATGAGCCCTGCTTAGTTGATTCTGTGGTCTGTGTTCTCATGGTGTCCTCGACCTCTCTGACTCCTACAGTCCTTCCTCTTCTGTAGAGTTCTCCTGGCTCTAACTAGTATTTTGCTGTGTGTCTCTACATCTGCTCCCATTGGTTCCTGGATAATGCCTCTCTGATGACAATTTGACTAGGCACCAATCTATAAATATAGCAAAATATCATTAGGAATAATTTCATTAATTTTTTTTCAGTCATGTTGGTTCTATCCTAGGTCTCTCTGGGCTGTCCTACCTCCAGCTCCTGGCCATCTAGGCAGTGTCAGGCATGGGCCCCCCTGTCATGGTGTGGACCACAATAAAATAAAATAAAAACAAAAAAAATAATTTGGATATTGGGACTTCCCGTTTGTGTGTGTGTGTGTGTGTGTGTGTGTGTGTGTGTGTGTTCACACTGAGATGTCTGAAATATAATTGTTGATTTCACTGCTGAATTGCAGATACTTTAAATTTATTTGACTATAGACATGCATTGCATGATGGGGTTTCTGTCACAGCTACCCCACTTTATAACAAATTTTCTGTGATTCTTCATGAGTAAAATAAAAAGTAATTTGGGTGTACCTTAGCATAGATAAATCAGGTTCTTAATTAACAAAGATAAGGAAACATAAACTTCAAATAACAAATCACATTATTCTTATTTTCTGGATAGTTTAAATAAAATTACTTCACTGAGTTAATCTTCTACTCTCTTCTCTGACCCACAGTGGATAACATGTCATTTCATGGGAATGTGAGGAAATTTGTCTTCACAGAGACAGGAACAAGGGCCAATTATAAGCTTAATTGCATGTGTAACAGGCATCAGGATCCTTGCCAGGCTTCCACTGAAGGGCTTTGGATTAAGAGTCAGGAGATCTGGACTCTAGTCCCATCTCTGCTGTCAAGCAGACACATGGTTTAAGCCAAATCACCTCTTCTAAATATGCCTTCAGCTATAAATAGAACAGTTTCAGACTGTTAGATTATCTGACTTTATTGTTTCCTAAACACACAATGCATTTTTAAATGACTATTTCTGAAAAAAATTTACCTAAACTTTTTCACCTGGAATATTTCTTAGAAACTAGTTACCTTTTCACATTTTCAGGTTCGCAGATTCTGTCCCAACTCCTGAGCCGTTCAAAGCCATTCCGAGACTTCAGAATCCATTTAACCACTATAATAATGCCCATGTGATGTCCAAAAAGCTCATTCTACAGAAATGTATTTTCAGAGGCGCATATTGGTTGCAGCCTAATCTTCATTCAGATCTACATTTTAATTCAAATATTTTTGTTCTTAAAAGGTGCATAGAGCCAGACATGCTGGCATAAGCTGGGATCCCAGCACTCAGAAGGCAGATAGGCAGCCTCCTGCAAATTCAAGTGCCCTCTGTATTATAGCAAGATCCTGTCTAAAATCAAAAACCAAACAACAAAATAAGGAGATAGAACCAACTCTTCACTCATTTAGTAAAAATTAGAGTCAAATATTATAAATATATATTAGTCTTACATCTCCTTATTTTGTTCAAGAAATGGATCTCTTAATATATTTACTTAATAGAATTGCTCTCTAGATTATGGCTTTTGTTTATCAACATGAAACATTTTTTAAATTTTCTAGCATAGAGGCCTTAAAATAATTGCTGTTTTATATTAACTCAACTTGGGCAAGATATTGAGGTCTTTTAAGTATTTAGTAGAACATTCTTTTTGACTTGATCAGAATTGCTGGTGTTTATCAGTGACCAGAGGTTTTGTTGTAATTATTTGTATCTTCCTTTGAACAACGGCATGTTTTAGAATTTTAAACATTTACAAGTCTGTTTCTTTGATACAATGTTAAATGTTTGGTTCATTAAAAAAACCTCTTAGCTGCTCTTAATAAATGTGGTGACATTGTGTTCCCCAAAATATTATGCACCCTAATAAACTTATCTGGGATCAGAGACAGAACAGCCACTAGATACAAAGGCTAGAAAATGGTGGCACTCACACCTTTAATCCTAGCATTCCAGAGGCAGAAATCCCTCTGGATCTCTGTGAGTTCAAGGCCACAGTGGAAACAGCCAAGCATGGTGACACACGCCTTTAATCCCAGAAAGCGAGCCTTTAATCCCAGGGAGTGGTGGTAGAAAGCAGAAAGGTATATAAGGCGTGAGGACCAGAAACTAGAAGCATTTGGCTGGTTAAGCGTTTAGGTTTTGAGCAGCACAGTTCAGCTGAGAGCCATTCAGATATGAGGACACAGAGGTTTCTAGTCTGAGGAAACAAGATCAGCTGAGAAGTTGGCCAGGTGAGGTTAGCTGTGGCTTGTTCTGTCTCTCTGATCTTCCAGTGTTCACCCCAGTAACTGGCCTCAGGTTTGATCTTATTAATAAGAACTTTTTAAGATTCCTGCTACACTTAATAGTTCTGGACTTGTTAAAAATCAGTATATTAAAATTATCTGATAATTTTTATTCCAAAACTAGAATTGTTTTATAACTCATATCACATTTTTTTTTAAAGTGGGAGTTTTTTTCCTTCCTACTTGATTGTATCTTCTAAGTGTTAGGTAGTTCAAAGAATAGATTCAAAGTTGGGATAAAGGAAATCTAACACTTACTCTGGTAGTTCCAAACAATCAACCACAAGACATCATTCTTTTTTATTATAAAGTAGAAGATGAGGGGCAGTAGAGAAGACCTCCTTCATGCTTTACTTCCATGTAAGAAATAATTTCTTACTATTTATAAGCAGGCTCTTTCAGCTGTGGTTCCTGTTTCATAAGCGGTAATAAACTGTTCTGAGCATCTGATGTTATTCTGCTATCTTCAGAATGCATCAACAGAGTTCTTGGATAGATTTGCTAACATTCACAGATGGAGACCACATCCACTAAGTTTGACATTGAACATTTTGTCTCACATAATGTTTTTCCAATTTGTTGTTTGATAGCAAAGGGAACATTTTTTAAGAAGTATCATCCAAGCAAAAAGCTACCTTCCCAAAGAATGAACATAGGAGTTTCATGGTGCCTCTTTTTGCAGGGGCTGATTATGGGGCAGTGTGATTCTTGTCTCATCCTCTGATATGCCTGATTGTCTCTGCTGATTCCACATTTTGTAAAGCAGTAGTTCAGCTTGGGCAGTTGCCATTATCCAGCTCACAAGCACACCTTTCAGTGTTTTTTTCCCCCTGTTCCCATTGAGCAGAGCTGCAGAATGCAAGGTTTTTTTCTTTCTTTGCCAGTTTGTAATGACTTTAATAGAGTTACAAGCTCCCCAATCACAAATATGGATCTCCCTTTGTTTGCTTTAGCTTTGCTTAGTATGAATAATCAAGATTTGCTCCTGTAAAATGGAAGGAAATATAATTTTCATCTTTCCCTGGCTGGCTAATGATCACAGAAGGGGCTGGATTTGGGGGTCAAGTACTTTGTTTCCAATCCTGTGATTCTCTATGATGGCAGATAGACTGAGGTAGCAGAAACTACCCACCCTGCCTGTTCTCAAGGAGCCTATCTCAAAGTAGGGACAGACAAGTTTTTTTTCCCTTCCATTGCTGCATGATTATAGCTTTCATGTAGCTTTATTTTTTATTAATTACATTCTATAGGCAATTTGGTGGATGGAACTGGGGTGTGTGTATGCATGCCATTTCCAAAGCAAGAATAGAATTCAATAAAGCTATTGTATGCTTCTTTCTTTTCAACCTTTGACTCTTTTGACTTTTTTCTTTGTTTTGTTTTATATTCCCTCCTCCTCCTCCTCCTCCTCCTCCTCCTTCTCCTCCTCCTCCTCCTTCTCCTCCTCTTCCTCCTTCTCCTCCTCCACCTCCTCGTCATCCTCGTCCTCATCCTCCTCCCCTCCTCCTTCTCCTTCTCCTCCTCCTCTCTCCCCCTCCCCCTCCTCCTCCTCCTCCTTCTTTTTGCTTTTGTGAACTCACCTCCTGAATCCACATCTATGCTGGGTACAAGTGACTCCCAAGAACCTCAGAGTTTCAGAAAAACCCCTGTAACTAATACATTTTAACCTATTCTACTGATAATCTGACAAAATATGGTCCTATATCATCTGAAACATGAATAAACTGTCATTGGTACATATTGCAGATGACTGAAGGTAGTTGGCAGCATTGCATTAAGTAGCAACAGGGAACATAAAAATTCAGGGTGGTGAAAAAATAAAAATGATAGGATAGTGTAAGTGTGTGTTGACTCAGATCCCTCCTGGGAACTATTTTACATTATCCCTACACTCAGAGTGGCCATAAATTAATAATTGCCATAATGATTAACAGTTTTTATTAACCTTTTCTATATTCATGAGCCTGATATTATGTTAAAATTTTGTATTTATAATTGCAGTCTCTTCACTTAGCATCTTCTTTGAAGGAAGGCAAACCCACACATAAAATATGCAAAGCCAGGCTCTTCTATGTAGTCAGAACTCGGAAATGATGTACTGCTTTAGCCTGTAACTTCTGAAATCTTTAACCTAGATAATCCACAGAAAGCCTCCTTTCTAATGCTAATTGATTTAAAAGTAATCCTGTAAAATATATTCATTTTCTACATAACACATGGTAACAGGCTTGGCTGTAGGAATCTACATGAATTTACCCTACCCTGTTCCATGTGGTTTAGGTAAACTGAAAGCAGTGGGTCAATGAGAACAGGAAACATAAAAATCTCCTTAGTGGAGAGCACATGAATAAATGAATTTTCTATCTGTGAAGATCTGTTAGTGAGGAGTTAGGTAAATGGAAACACCAAGTGACATGAATGGGGTATGGGAGGCTTTGGTAATGACTCCCTTTACAGCAGTGGTTCTCAACATGTGGGTCATGACCCCTTTGGGAGGAAGGTCAAATGACCCTTTCACAGGGGTCACATATCAGATATTCTGCATATCAAATATTTACATTATGATTCAAGTGCAAGAGGGAGATGCCCTTCTCTGACTCCTGCCACTCCCTGAGGCAGGTGGGAGAGCTGTACCTGAGGTCATCAGACCAGAAGAGCTGGTCTTGCCTCTCACTAGCTGCAGCTCTCAGGAGAGTGGTCCTGCACCTCACGTGGCAACACAGTAGAGCTGGCCCTGTTATGTGAATGAGCCAGCCCTGAAGGCATGAAAGCAGTAGAACCCTTGCTTCTTGCTGCTTAGGGTGAACTAGTCTGGGGTAGTGCTGGAGAGCTCACTCTGGTGGTGACAATTAGGGAGAGCTGGTGGGCTGACCAATCCTGCAACCACCCAGGCCCAAAACCAGGGCTATGAGCTAGCCCATCCCAACATCTACCTCATTTATGATCTGCTGTAGCATGTGAAGGGCCAGTCCTGCAGATTCAAATCTGACACAGGACAACAACAAGATATCCAAGAGGAGTCCCACTGAGGGTCCAGTATTGATAGTGTAGCAGAAACCAGAACCCTGGAACCAGACCAATGACTTTTTGCAATGAACACTTGCAAGTAAAGATATATGGACTGAAGGATATGCTGTATGTCTCATTGTGTCACACTAAAGCTTCCATGATGAAATTTTTCTTTCTTTTCTCTATCTTAAATTTTATTTTATTTTATTTTGGGAGGGAGGTTGCAAGGGCAGAGGGTGGATATGAAGGGACAGGGAGATAAATGGGATCAAGGTGCATGATGTAAAAGCCACAAAGAATAAATAAAATGCTATGAAAACAAAACAAAACATGAAGAAGACCAGAATAGGAAAGCACTATACATGTCCTTAGCATTTTCATTGAGGCATTCTTGACCTGAACAGTATTCATTTTTAAATTGAGGGAATAGAAAGCGTGAAAGGTTAAGTGATCAGTCAGAAACTGCTATGAATGGCATTGTAGTCTAAAGGAGATGAGGTGACTTTAGAACATGTCAACATCTTCAAGAGCTGGGCCCCATGGTTTTATGACTCATATGCATTTACTGTTCTGGATCCTAATCTGCAATGGACTGAACATTTATAACATGTCAGATTCATGAGTTGGAAGTCTCATAAGGCAAGGTACTGGGATGAGGGCTTCTGCAGAGTATTGGGTTTTCAGGGCAGAGCCTTCATAAATGGAATTAGTGCCTTTTCAAAGAGGACTCAGGAACTCCAGGTCCCTCCTACTAGAGGAGGTGACAAGAGAAGACACCAGTCTAAGAGGAAACAAAAACAATTCCTAACTGAACATGTAATCTGCTGACACCTTGATCTCAGAGTTTCCAACGTCCAGAATTATGCTAATAAACTTTAATTATTAGATATGTCCCAATACTGACTAGTAAAGAGTAAAAGTCTCTAAGCATAGCACAAGTTGACTAGTAACAAAACTTAAAGGTTTAATTTCTAGATACTCTTTCCAATAATTTGTGGAAATTTTCCAGTAAAACACCAGGGCAGGGGTTAGATGTGATTGAAAAGAATTCTGTCCATATTCTGCTGCTACTTTGATCCTTATTTTCTGTTAATCTGCTAAGGCTTATCACTGATACTTCTTTTTAAATAAACAATAAGTGAATGTGTGTGTTTATGTGCACATAATGCTGCAGACTACAGAAAAGAGCACAGAACGTCATGTAGCTCAAGTTACAGGTGATTGTGAGTTTCCACGTAGGTGCTGGGAAGTGAACCTGTTCTTCAAGAACAGCAAGTGCTCTTAACCACTGATTCATCTCTCCAGCCCCAACTGACACCTCTTAATCTGGGAAACATCTTCAGAACAGTTATATATAGGCATAAAGTCAGTTGTATGTTTTAGATCAAAGATAAAAGATTGTCACATTACAGAAACTGAGTTTTTCACAATCATTGGTGAATTTAGTTGAAAATAAATAATTAGGAGCCCACCATCATTATAACCTACAAGAATGATCCCACTACTCTGGGAATTAAATATAGAAAGAAATTATACGTAGAAGAATTATATAAAAACTAGTTCATGCAACACAAACACAATAGATACATTTTTGCCTCACCTAACTAAAAGGACAAAACCTAACATCAATAAAATCTAACTTTATTGGAGAATCATTTGCAGTGCATTAGAAAGCAGATAAGGCTGGCCTGTGGCAATACACAGAATAGTTTTGAAGTGATAAAATGAAAATGCTAACAAAACATAATACTAAAGGCAGACAGAGATCTATGAAAGGTTGCATTCCTTTAGCAGGAAAAGACCATTGGCAGTATTCAAGACACTGCTTTGTATCCAGCAGAATGAGAAAACCAGAAAGGAATGACTGTTGCCTAGCCTGCTTCTGGGTGTCAGGGCAAGGAACTGATCCTTCCCTACATGGAACACCAAAGAACTGAAAGATGAACACAGTCCTGTGAAGGAGGAAACTAGCCCAGAATTTAAATGTAATGCCATATTCATTACAGCATGAATAGTGGTAAAAATGAAACAGTCTTGATGAGGAGCAATTCTACAAAATCCATAAAATGACAAAATGGGCCTATTCCACACTTACATAGATGCAATAATCTCATGCATGGTCACTCAGAGCAGGACAGCAGTGGAAGTCACAAAGAGCCATGCAAGGTTATCACTAAGGAGGCTCAAAAAATGAACAGATATGATATGCAGAATTTTATAGGAAGTAGAAAAGCAACATGATATCTATGGAACCTATATTTATCATATAGGTGAAAATTGTTTTTGGAAATTAATATCATAAACTGGCAATAGCAGTTACCTCCCATACAGAGTAAAATTAAATGGTTGGCGATAGCAGTGGGACAGACATTTTTCAGCTGATATAATTCAAAAGATTTAGATTTGTGAATAGCTGAGCTATTACTTATTAGCATTAAAATCACCTCTTTTCAAAATAATGTGAATCAATTAAACGTCACTGATTTGTCCATTTTATCACATATATTATTATATTACAAAGTTGTTTTTTTGAGATAGGGTCTTATGTATCCTGGACTGGCCTCAAATTTGCTATATAGTAGAGAATGACCTTGAACTTCTGAATGTTGGGATCACAGGCACGAACCCCCACATCAGTCTATGTGGTGCTGGGAATTGAACCCCATCCTATATCCCTAGCCTTCTTATGTATATTTTATTCATTAAAACAATTTCAAAAATAATTTCTTTAAAATCATTCCCGTATCTCCACAAGCCTATAACTGGCTACGCATTTCTTTTAAATAAACAAAATATATTCAAGTTAGTGTGGTGATATTTTGTTTGTGCTTTAACAAATAAAGCTTGGCTGAAGATCAGAGGGCAGAGCTAGCTACTAGACAACGATAGAGACCAGGCAGTGGTGGCACACATGTTTAATCCCAGCACTTGGGAGAAGAAAACAGGAAGATCAGGAGTTCAAGGCCACCTTGGGCTACACAAGATTGATCCAGTCTAAAAGAGAAACAGAGCCAGGTAGTGGTAGCACACACCTTCGATCCCAACACTTGGGATCTCATGCCTTTAATCCCAGCACTAGGTGGGTGGAGACAGGAAGTGATATGGCTGGACAGAGAGAGGAATATAAAGCGGGAGGAGACAGGAGCTCTGCCCTTTTCAGGCTGAGGATTCCTAGAGGTAAAAAGTCCTTCTAGTGGCTGCTGCTTTGCTTCTTTGATCTTTCAGCATTTACCCGAATATCTGGCTCTGGGTTTTTGTTATGAAGACCAGTTAGGATTTGTGCTACATAATATATCATTATTTTAGATGGCAAAATGTTGGTAACAATAAATAGGAGAATATTGAATGAAAGATACCCAGATTTAAATTCAAATTCAGCAATTATAAACAATGGATAGACTGTGGAATGTCCACAGAAAAGCAAATCACTGAAAGATGAGAAGATTTTATCTTGGAAGCTTGGTGTGAGAACAGAAAGTGAGGAATCTCAGTGTCCAGCTGGCCTCTTCTCTCAGTCTAATGTCTCATTAGACTGAGGGGCTCTTCAACCCTCTGAATAAAGCAGAAGAAAGTCCCAGTCCCAGTCTTTGGTTAGAGACTCATTAGGGGAATTATGCCACTAAACACATATGCTTTCTGTTGAAAATCAGGAACTGTATAACTTGTGACTGACTTGGGGTTCCAGCCTCTGCTTGTCTTAGTATCTGAAGGATTAGAAGATATCATCTGCTCTTCACTTTACTTGCCTGGATTTTATCACCTGAAGATTGTAAAATTTTATGCACTCCATGTCTGACATTCAATAAAACTCTACTTAAGGATATAGGCTCAAAGGACTCATCACAAAAAGTAAATAGTAAGTATGTGAAGTCATGTATATGCTAATTAACTCTGTCAAGCATTTCCCTTGGATGAGGGCTTTGAAAACTATAAATACAGCAAATGGTCAGTTTTAAACAACATACTATAAATAATAAAACACACAATTTTTGTTAATTATTTTAAAATGTTTGGTTTAAAACAAAATCTTGTCTTTTCTTAAAGAGACAGGATAAAAACTCAAATTTAAGAGAACAAATACTAAAAATAAAGATACAAATGACCAATACATCAGAGATATTAGGCAAGGACTTTTAAAAGAATGACACTGTGGGAGAAAAGGCACATAATGAGTTAAAGGAAAATGGAAAATAGAATTTCACCAGACAACTGAAATATAATAAAAGATCAAGTGGACTTGGATTAATAAATACCTTAAATTCAGAGCTTAGTAAATAAATTTAAAACCAAATTAGAAATCCAGACAAGTGAACTGGGAAGTAGAGCAATAAAAATAACCTAAAGGAAAGCAGGAAAAAGTTCTAGTGCAGAGGAAAAGGGTGAGAGTCAGTGGGAGCCGGCAGGAAATGCTAAGGTTGAGGTCTCAGAAAGAATGAAATTGAAATAATATCCAATGAAACAATGGCTATGAATGTCCCATACTGATGGAAGACTTGATACTATCAATTCAAAAACCAAACTGGCAGAAACAATAAATTGAAAGAAAGCCACACTTAAACATATAATAAAATGTTGAAAATGGAAAAATAAAGGGGACTATTAAAAAGGAGGTAAACAACCAGAAACAAAAAAAATCTGCAGATTAGAAAAATTAAACTTAAATAGACATGTCTCCAGCAAATGGCTAAGAAGCAAGTTCAAGTATGCTCAGCATGATTAGTTACCAGGGAACTGCAAGTCCAAATTACAGTGAGATGTGACAGATCCCAGAGTGGGTAGAGGACACCCATATTGTGCATGGATTTCAGAACCTCTGTGAAGAATCCCATGACAGAGGGAGGAGAGACCTAGAGAGTGATGGCAGAAAACATTGCTAAGACACAAAGGAAACTTTGGAGAGCAGAACAGAAGGAAAGAAAGTTTTGAGTCCCTTCCTGGGGCTTTAGTCCTCAAGAGTGTTTTTTTCCCAGTGGGAATGTGTAAAGATAAGGTTTGGAAAAGTCTTTTCAGTAACATAATTTTATGGGTAGCAAGAGCAAGAAAGAGAGCAAGTGCTTGAGTTAATGAGAGAAGAGAAAGGAAATAGAGGGGAAAAGAGGAGAGGTGATAGGGAGAAGAGAGGGAAGAGGAAAGAGAGGAGGAGAGAGAAAGAACACACATGTACAGGACATACACAGGGGAGAGGTATATATGTATATATGACAGAATAGATAGATGACAGATAGAAAGATGATAGAAGATAGAAAGATAGATGGATAGGTAGATGATAGATAGATGGATGAATAAGTAGATGATAGATAGGTAGATGGATGGATAGGTAGATAGAGAAATGGTAGATAGAACAAAGTCAAGATTGCAGCTGCACTGGCAGCAGGGGAATGGTACAGAGAACCCAACCAGAACAGTACCAAAAGCCATCTCACATTCAGAAGGCTCTAGAGGTAAATGTCTTTCCAGACCCAGAGCAAGTATCTTTAGACTGTAGTCTAGAGCTGTCCTGCAGAATACTGTTAGATGCAGTGGTAATTATTTAAGTCAGAACTGTAGGATACAAACTTATTGTGAGTCATAGATTTGAGTGAACCCCAAAGAGATGAGTATGGCTCCCAGAGCCATTCTAAGAACTCACAGAGGCAGACCCAGGACATGGTCCCATGTGAAGGACTGCACAGAGACAGGCCTGGTTCCCATCACCTTGCCAACAACACACAGAGACAGGCCCAGGACCTGTGTCTACAGAAAGGATTGCAGGGAGAGTCTGACATCTGTATCCAGGAAAGGAGCTTCATACAAACTACACTTCATCCACTTCTCTTTCTTTCACTTCTGTATTTATCTTATTTAATATTTAATTTCAGTTTAGAGGACCAGCTTTTTTCCACCCTGCTCTTTCTCTCTTTTTCTTTTTAAAAATGTGTATCCAAAATACACAGTTTGGCCTGCACTCTAAGTGTCTACTCAGTCTTCTAAGGACTGGGATTGACTGCATTTCTGTAGCTCCTTCTTTTGTATCGTATATTTAGGCAGGGTCCATTTATCTCACCTTTGTCTTCATTGTTCTTAAATTTCTATTTGCTTTTCCCCCTTCTGTTCTTTTTTCTCTAATAGTAATAGCTAGTCTCACTTAACTTATTTCCTTTCTAGTCATAGCTAGTTCATAATTAATATTTTAGTGATCTATCTGTGTTGTTTCCCTCTACACTGCTGGAGTTGAAGGGGTTTGTTTTAAATTGATTATTACTATATATTCATGTTGGCCATATCTATATTGGTTGTAGTGACTTCTATTGATAGCATTATCTGGGACAATGCTCAAGATCCAACTTAATGTCCTGAGAATATAGGCTGAGTGTTTAGCAGTTGAGCTATGCCCTGAATTAAGAAGAGAGAAAGGATACCTCAATTCTATTACAATCAAGTTCCACTTGAACATTGCAAATATTTTCACTAAAAGAATCTCTGTAATTAAAAAAATCCAACCCCAAGCCTAACTCTATAGATATGAGATAGATCACTGAAACTATTCTGAGAAAAAAGATAAAGAATAATAGGATAAGTGGGTAGATCACTGAATCTACATTAAAAAGAAAAAGAGGAAGATATAAAAATGACAAAAGGTAGATTACTGAGTCTATTATGAAAAGAAAAAGTGCTTTTAAAGAGGAATTACTTGTTTTAAATAAGACAAGTAATGAAATTTTTTTGTCTGAATTTGTCAAATGTTGCTGGACTGGACATTGTTATATATTAATGGAGTTTTTTGTCTGAATCTGTCAAATGTTAATGGACTAGACATCATTAATATAATCTTGACTGTGTATATTGTATATACTTATTGGATATAATTTTTCTTATATTAGTTATAAGCTTTTTTAATTTTAGACAAAAAAGGGGAAATGTGGTGGTATTGTGTTCCCCAAAATATTTTGTGCACCCTAATAAATTTATCTGGGGTCAGAGAACAGACAGCCACTAGATACAGAGGCTAGAAAATGGTGGCACTCACGCCTTTAATCCTAGCATTCCAGAGGAGAAATCCCTCTGGATCTC
The DNA here is from genome assembly GCF_949786415.1 of Peromyscus eremicus. Taxonomy (NCBI): domain Eukaryota; kingdom Metazoa; phylum Chordata; class Mammalia; order Rodentia; family Cricetidae; genus Peromyscus; species Peromyscus eremicus. The sequence continues at coordinate 129,287,463 of NC_081421.1, forward strand.
TGTGAGTTCAAGGCCACATTGGAAACAGCCAGGCATAGTGACACACGCCTTTAATCCCAAGAAGTGAGCCTTTAATCCCAGAGAGTGATGGCAGAAAGGAAAGATATATAAGGCATGAAGACCTGGAACTAGAAGCATTTGGCTGGTTAAGCATTTGGCCTGGTTAAGCATTCAGGCTTTTGAGCAGCAATTCAGCTGAGACCCATTCTGGATGAGGACTCAGAGGCCTCCAGTCTGAGGAAACAAGACCAGCTGAGGATCCGGCGAGGTGAGGTAGCTGTGGCTTGTTCTGGCTCTCTGATTTTCCAGTGTTCACCCCAATAACTGGCCTCAGGTTTGATTTTATTAATAAGACTCTCTAAGATTCCTGCTACATAACTCCAGTTGTGTGGATCCTAACATGGAAATAAGAAACAGAACTCTTCTGAAAATTACTGATTCCATAGCAGTGGATTCCAATGCAAATGAATTAGTGACATCTCAAACAAACAATTCAAGAGAATGAGTAAATGAATGTTCAAAGAAATTGAAGAGAATACATTCCTAATCAAATTAAAACAGAATACAAGCATCTGAATATAAAAGAGAAGAAAATATAGGATATAGGGGAACTCAACAAAGAAAAATAGTGAAAAAGCATAAATAACATTTTGGAAATGAAAAGCTCAAGTCACATAGAAAGCCTTACCAACAGACTAGATGAAGTAAAAGACAATTTCAGGGCTTGGAGACCCTGAAGATAGATAAGAAAATGAGTAGATTAAAAAAATGAGTAGAACACACAAGATCTACAGGATACCATTAAAACACCAAATCTATAAATCATGGGCATAGAAGGAAAAAGTCAAGCTGAAGACATTAAAATGTTTAATAAATTTATAGCAGAAAATTTCTCAGATATAGGGTTGAGGAGGCAGTTGGAATGCCAAACAAATAAGACCAGGAAAGATTGCCCCATAATGAAACCATTCTGCTGTGGAATAATCCTTTTATACAATGTGAAGATGTGTTGCTCTCATTGGTTTAATAAAGAGTTAACTGTCCAATAGCTAAGCAGGAAGAGGTTAGGTGGAGAGAGCCAGACTGAGAGAATGCTGGAGAGAAGGGCAGAGTTGTCAGCCAGACTTACAGGAAGCAGGATGTGTAGAAAATGAGGTAACAAGCCATGAGCCATATGGGAGCACATAAATGTGATGGTATTGTGTTCCACAAAATATTGTGCACCCTAATAAACTTATCTGGGGTCAGAGACAGAACAGCCACTAGATACAAAGGCTAGAAAATGGTGGCACTCACACCTTTAATCCTAGCACTCCAGAGGTAGAAATCCCTCTGGATCACTGTGAGTTCAAGGCCACATTGGAAACGGTCAGGCATGGTGACACATGCCTTTAATCCCAGAAAGCGAGCCTTTAATCCCAGGGAGTGGTGGTAGAAAGCAGAAAAGTATATAAGGCGTGAGGACCAGAAATTAGAAGCATTTGGCTTGGTTAAGTATTTGGCTGAAAAAGGCTTCTAGCAGCAGTTCAGCTGAGAGCCATTCAGATATGAGGACACAGAGGTTTCTAGTCTGAGGAAACAAGATCAGCTGAGAAGTTGGCCAGGTGAGGTTAGCTGTGGCTTGTTCTGTCTCTCTGACCATCCAGCATTTCACCCCAATAACTGGCCCTGGGTTTGATTTTATTAATAAGAACTTTTAAGATTCATGCTACATCAATGAATAAATATGAGTTAACTTAAGTTGTAAGAGCTAGTTAGTAACAAGCCTAAGCTATTGGCTAAGCATTTATAATTAATAATAAGTTTCTGTGTGGTCATTTGGGAGTTGGCTGATGGGACAGAAACTTCCACCAACACCATTTCACATGAAATTATAGTTAAAACACCAACTTTGTAGTAAAAAGAGTGTTTAAAACTAAAGGAAGCACCAAGTCACATATAAAGGCAAATCAGACAAACACCAGATTTTGCTGTAGAAACTAAAAGCCTAGGCTCTTTAAAGATGCATTTCAAGTTCTGAAAGGCAATAATTGCCAACATGGATTACTATACCTAGCAAAGTTATCCTTTACAAATGAAGAAAGGCAAACTTCCAGTGATGAACACAAGCTGAAGGAATGCATGAGCACTAAGCCAGAGTTATAAAGGATATGAAGGAATCTTACACATAGAAAAAAAAGTAAACACATTCATGAGGCCACAGGTAAAACTGCAGTCCATGAGGACACTCAATAAGTGAATGGGAAATAGGAGATACAAATAGCAGGATTTAACACATATCTTTCAGTAATAGCTGAATATTGATGGTCTCAATTCTTCAACCAAAGGATAAATCCCAACAAATTTGCTTAAAAATAGAACCCATCTGTTACAAGCAAGAATGTACCTCATTGGCAAAGCCTTAGCGTGAAAGAATGAAAAGTGCATTTCAAAAAATAGAACTAGAAAGCAAGCAGGTATAGAGATGGTACTAACTGACAAAATCTATTTCAAATCTAAATTGGAAGAGATAAAGAATATTATTTCATATTGTTCACCATATAGCAAGAGGATAGTAGAATTCAGCAGATATGCATTAGACAGCATATGACCATTTTACTAAAATCTATTTATAGATTCAGTGCAACCCTAATCAAAATCTCTATTTCATTCTTCACAGAATAGGAAAAAATATCATTCTTCACAGAATAGGGAAAAAACTATCCTAAAATTCATATGAAACTGTTAAAGACCCGACATTGCTAAAACAATCCTGAACAACAAAAAATGCTGATGAGATAACCATCTAGTTCTTTATATTACAGAGTCATAATAATAAAAACAACATGGCACTGGTACACCCAATCTCATAAATAAACACTACTGTATATAAAAGCACAAGTTGACTATAACATAATAATAGTAGGTAATTACAACAACCCACTTTCACAAATAGGTCATACAGACAAAAGCTAGCAAAGTAACAACTGAAGTGTCATAATCAATGCACTTAACAGGCATTCCACTTACCCACTGCAGACTACACATTATCCTCAGCAGCTCATGGATCTTTCTTTAAAACATAAACCACATTTAGGACACAGAGCAGTCCTTCCCTAATGCAAGATAATTGAATTTTTTTTTTTACTCTATCTGATCACAGTGGAGTAAAACTAGAAATCAACAGCAACAAAATGTACAGAACACATGAACTTACGGAGATGGAACAACATGTGATGGGTGAGGGATGTGTCATGCAAGAAACCAACAGTATAAAACCTCCTACAATTGTATGAAAAAGAAAACACAACATACTGGAACCTGTCAGACACAGTGAAAGTAGCTCCAAGGAGATGTTTAAATCCATGAATGCTTGCATTAAAACATCAGAGAAATATCAAATAAGTAATTTAAAGAAGCACTACAGGATCTTAAGAAAGTAAGAACAAGCCATAGCCATACTCAGTAGATGGAAAGGGCTACTAAACACCAGAGCAGATACCAGTGAAATGGAAATGAATTAGATTAAATAAAGCCAAAACTCAGTGCCTCTAAAAGATAAATGAGATTTGCAAACTGTTGTTCAAATCAACCGCCATAAAGAAGATTCAAATTAATAAAATGAGAGAGATATTGCAACAGGCACTGATGAAATTCAGAAGATCTTTAGGTTATTCTTTGAAAGTCTAAATTCTAATAAACTGGAAAATTATAAAAACATGGATAATTTTCTAGACAAATTTTACCTAAAAATAGTCCAAGAGAAGATAAACAATTTAAGACTGAAGTAGTAACAACATTTCCCAACTAACAAAATCCAGATGTACCTTCTGATAAATTCTACTGACCTTTAAAAAAGAAATAGCACAATGTTCCTCAAATTATTCCATATTCCAGGAAGGAAAGGCTGTTACCAAACTTAGTTTTGAAACCAGTATTAGCTTATTACAGCAGATAAGAACACAACAAAAAAGAAAAATTATAAACCAATCTCTCTGATGAACGTGGATGCAAAAATTCTTAAAAAATACATGCCAAACCAATTCCACTATATGTTGGCAAACAAAACAAAGTAAAATCCATTTACTGAAACAAAGAAGGCTTCATGCCATGAATGAAGAGTAACTCAGAATACAAATTAATATATAATTGTTCATGTGTCATATTATTAGACTTATGGATAGAAATCACACGATCATCTCAATAGATGCAGAGAAAGTCTTTGACAAAATCTTTATCCGTTTATGGTAAAAGACCAAAAGAAACTAAGAATAGAAGGGATGCACCATAACATTATAAACTCTGTGTGTGACAAACCAATAGCTAATATTTTATTAGCTAAGGAAAAACTCAAAGCATTCCCACTAAAATCACGAATGAAATACCAGTGTTTATTCTGCACCCCCACTTTCTTCAAAACAGTGCTTTATGTCTTCACTATAAAAGTAGGTTAAGGCAAAGAAATAAAAGGGTACAAATAGGAAAGGAAAAAGACTAAATTATCCCTGATGCAGATAATATGATCCTGGGCATGAAGCTGTAAAGGCAGTAAACATTAAGGACTGACAAACACAAAACAAAGTATCAGAAAATAAAATTAACATGCAGAAAATTAGAAACTTTTCTATATACCAATAATGAACACACTGAGAAACAAATCAGGCAATCATTATTATTCACATTATTATTCACATAGTTTCAAATATACCTAGGAATAAATCTAACCAAAAAAGTGAAAGATCTTTACAATTTTAAAACACTTTATAAGAAATAAAGAAGACACTAGAAGATGGAAAGACCTCTCATGATTATGGCTTTGCAAAACTAATATAGTGAAGTTATATAGCTATATTACCAATTGAGTGTTATAGATTTAATACAATTCCCATCAAAATTCCAATGATATTCTTCACAGAAATAGAAAAAAGTTTTCTAAAATTCCTAGAAGAGCTGAAAGACCCCATCTTCAGTAGAAAGAGCTCTACTCCGGGTACCCTGAAAACTGATTTGACTTCAGAACCAAAAGGAACAAAACAAAACAAAAAAATAAAAACAAACAAACAAACAAACAAAAAACAGGGCAACAATGTTACAAAAGAGGTGTACAGACCAAGGAATAGAGTAGAACTAGAATCAAACTACAATGCTACAGTCCTCTGATTCTTTACAAAGATACAAAAAGCCAACATCAGAGAAAAACCATCTTCAACAATGAGGTGGGAGAAGTTAGATGTCTACATAGAAATGATGGGAATTCTCTCACCATCTCTCACCTGTATATAAGTTAATTCAAAGTAAACAAAAATTAGTTAAAGTCTCACCTGAAACTCTGAAGCTTTTAGAGAAAAACATAGGAAAACCACTCAAGATACAGGTATAATCAAGGACTTCTGACAAAGGACTCCATAGTTCAGGAGATGGTTAACAAGAATTGACAAATGAGATCACATGGAATTAGAAAGCCTGTGCATTGCAAAGGAAACAATCCAGTCAAGAGAGAGCTTGGAGAATGCCAGGAAGGCATTGCCAGCTCTGTATCTGATAGAGGATTAACATACGGAATAAGCAGAGAACACAACCAAATAGTCCAAACCTAAACAATCCAGTCACAAATGGGGTAATGAAATGGACAGGCAAACAGTTCTCAGAGGATGAAGTTCAAATGGCCAACCACCCATAAAAGATATTAAATAACCTTATCCACCAGGAAGATACAGACTAAAAGAACACTGAAATTCATTATATTCTACCTTATCTGCATCAGAATAGCTATCAGAAAATGTTTACAGCAAAATACTGATGAGAAAGGAGGGGAAAAGTGACTCTCATACAGTCTTGCTCGAAGTGTACATTGGTCTATCCACTATGGAAAGTAGAATAGAGGTTTCTAAAACTTCAAAAAAAGAACTCCCATATGACCTGCTTTATCATTTCTATGGATACATGCAAGGACTCTACATCAACATGCCAACAAGACCTTCACACATCACTGTTCATTACACTAATTCCTCACAGCTGAGTTTTGAAATTACCATAGGTGTCCATCAATACACATATAAAGTAATTGTATATATATTTGGCTTAATACAATGGTCTCCAGTTATATAAATTTTCCAGGAAATTACATAATTTAATTCTTTACAGCTGAATAAAACAATCATTTATACAATAAAACAAGCAATACAGTAAGATATTTACTACCCAAAATGTGGAAGCTGGAGCACTATGGAATGACTTTTTAAAGTGCTCAAATTGTATAGCCTGTAGATACAAAGTTCACAAGGAAGACAAAATGTGACATTTTCAAGGGAAACAAAAATGGAAAATTTATTGTTGGAACACTAGAGAGGTTTCATCAATCATAAAGAAGATATTACCTGAGATACAGACATTCAGGAAAACATGAAGAGCAACAGAAAATATAAATAACTGGTGGCTATAAGTAGGCATTGATTATGGGAATGATGGTTGAGATGAGGGTATGAAGTGATCTTCGGGAAACATGTCTTGATGCAGCAGAAGATGGAGTATTTCTCAAGAGTCTATCACTGTCATAGAATTGCTAAAAGTCACTGTGTTAAACTGCAACAAATGAAAAACCTAGGTCAATAGGTAGACACAGAAAAAAAACCTGAAATAATAAGAATATCAAATTAACAAAAAAAATTCTAAAGAATGTAATAAATGAAAGAAATCAAAATGAACCCACACAGATAGGTTAAAGAGAAAATAAGAAACAACATGGAAAATACAAAAACACATTAGCAAGTAAATTTAAGTGTAAATGAACTACTTATTCCGGTGGAGATCAATGTTGCCAGACTAGAGGATATGCACGGAAAACTTAAATACAAGAACAAGCAGGCTGAATTAAGGATGCAAAAAGAAAAACATGCAGATGTTAACTATAGGAAAGCTGGCAGTATTTGAAAAAAGCAGGAAAAAATGGATTTAAAAAAATTTGCTAAAATTTTTTGGTAAAAAATTAAAAAAAATTGTTATTAGTGATAAAAGGCATAATTTGTGAAGTACTCAGCCCATAAGCCATATAACTGTTCATTCTGGCAATGATCTACATGCTTCACATGTGATTTTTTTATATTCCTTATAACACTTCTGTGAAGGGGCCCCAAAATAGCTTGACCACACAGCTGCCATGACAGGCTTAGGGGCCTAGACACAGCTTCTATGAAAGGCTTACTGGCAGGCAACACCCAGATCCAGGAAAAGCCTTAAGCTGATACCACCCAGGGATCTACCCAGGGGTGAGGAAGTACCTGACATCGCAAACATTCCAACCATTAGATAAGGTGGCCAGATGTCCCTGAGTCTAGCACACATCTGTTTTTTGTTTTACAGATACCCCTAGACAATTGTCAGCCAATCAGGATCCTGGACCCTGGAAATCCCCTCACCCAATCTCTGCTATGATAAAAACTCTGCCCCACCTGAATTCAGGGCTCTCTGCTCTCACCGCTGCGTTGGACAGACAGAGGGACCGAGCCCGAGCCCTGGAGCTTGAATAAAGGCTCTTTGCTTTTACATACATGATTCAGTCTCCATGGTGGTCTTTTGGGGGTCTCTGTGATCTGGGCATAACAACTTCAATGTATTTTTTGAAATTTCTACAGTGAGCTCAGATTATTTATATAACCTATTATTTTTGCTTTCATTAGGAAAAGGAAGAAAGCAGACAAAAGATAAGAGTCATCTTTATCTAAACAAAACATCTAAAATAATCTTACCAATTCTGCAGTAATTGCAGCTAGAAAAGTTGCCTACACTGAGAGGTCAGGAGAAGTAGAAATAGAACAAAAGGATTATATAGAAAAGTCTCACAATTTCATATTGTTTTCAGTGGTATTTGCTTATTAAGAATTCAAAAATAGTGAAATTATTCTGAGCCCATTCTCCTCAGGTCAATGATTGAATATTACTTTAAAAATTATTGGAATGACCAAGGGGAAGAGGATTCTGAGGTTTTCATCCACTTGGTAATTCTTAGAAGCACACCTGCTGTGTGGCAGGAAATACTTGGAATTACTGTGAAGCAAACAAAACACTTGCAGCTTCATGTGGGAAATCAGTTGAGATTAACAAATGAAATAATAATAGGCTATGCATATTTGATAGAATTAGCAGACAATAAGGTTTCCTTAAGTAATACATATTAAATTGAACTAGCTATTTAAATTATGGAAAGTTTTAGAATATTAAAACTGGACTTCCCATGTTAAATCTGAATAAATTCCAATTGGGTCCATACAAGAAGGATCCAGAGCACAAAGGTGCCACATTGGATTAATCACTTTCCCACTGTTGGATTGGCTTAATTACTCATTTCAGCTACTGACAAGTCTTTTTCTGCCAGGCACCCCATCCAAGGACTTTCTGGCAGCTTTGAATACTAGTGACTTTTATGCTACTTCTTTGGTTTCAGTTTCCTCTTACTTTGTGGTTCACTTCCTTCAAACAGAATCCTGATGACTGGATCTTGAGCCTCAGAACTGCACCTGGGTAATGTTCATCTTTCACTTTGCAAAATGTCTTTTGCCTGCTTAAATCCTTGTGGTTTCAAGCATAAGCTCTATCTGGGTAATCCAGCCCACAGGCCTGACTCTAGCAAGCTCCCCACGGCTGTTATTCTCAGTTTACTCAGTTTAGAGGCATTAGACTTTACCTTCCTAAACACAGTTGCCATGGTAAGAGCCTCCATGGGAAGTCAGCTGCCCTTTTCTAAATTTTCCCCGTCACAGCTCATCCATTCAAAATTACTGTGGAACCTGGAGTGTGCATGTGCCCCCTGGCCCCATTTTATTTGTTCTTTGAGAATTTCATAGTGTATTTTGATTGTATTCACCTCCCTCCCTCAATCCCCCCCTAGATGTACTTTCCCTTCCCTCCCTACCCAACTTTGGTATCTTCTTTTTTTTTTTTTTTTTTTTTAAAAAAAAAATCAAGTCCAATTTGTGCTGCCCATGCATTCTTGGATATGTGGCATGGTCTTCTTGTAGTACTTATACAAAGGTATTTATAAGCATGCTTTCAGCATTTTCTTCCCTTAAGTATAACGGTTGCCCAGGCGAACTACATAAAAAGACTCTAAATCTTGAAGGCATTCCTTCACAGCTCTCCAAATTGTAAGAAATATCGTTTTATGCCAGCCCATCATAAAAATCTCTAAATGTATAAGCAAAAGCCTTAAAGGTAAATAATTTACATTATAACAATTTTATTTTTATTTAGTTATTGCTAGGTATGCTTCCTTCCATATCCTGTACTCTCAACTGTATAAATATTTGATAAACTTTATGTATGAATTGTATATCATCTGTAACTTTTCAGTCATATAATTTTTGCAGGATATTGAAAAGGAAGATACTTCTCTTGACTTGTATAATTCTTTAGGAATCTGTATTGTTGTGTGATATTTTGTTTGTGTTCTGACAAATAAAGCTTGCTCGGAGGTCAGAGGGAAGAGCTAGCCACTAGTAAACCATAGAGGTCTGGAGATCTGTACAGAGAGGAGATAGGAAATGACAAGGTGGGGTGGAGACAGGAAATGATAAGGCGGAGAGGAGACAGAATCTCGGCCCTTTAGGTTGGATGATCCAGAGAGGTAATAAGCCACTGTTGGCTGCTTCTCTGTTTCTCTGATCTGTCAGGCAAGCTTTATTTGTCAGAACACAAACAAAATATCACAAACACTGTATTGCTAAGCCACTCAAATACATCACATATTTTCTATAGTTTCTATCATAGAACTGTCTTCTACTATAAGATTTTAAATATGAAAATACTTATGCTCAATTTATAATATTTCATAACACCATAATTCTTATGTACTTTTGTTGGCAAATGTTTTACAATCACAATTAGTACAGAGAAAGACTTAGAACTTGTTGCCCTTATTTTTAAGACTTAAGAACATATGGCACTAATTTTTATCTTGAAATGATAATGTTTGTGTGTTTATGTGTCTATATGTGTAAAATATTAACACATATAGTTTGTAATTGCAGTAATTTTTATAATTTTATTTGCAGTAAAATATTTGATGCATGTATTTTCTAAAACTCATTTGGCATGAACATTTGATTCTATTATAATTTTCAAGATAAATTAGAGGATATTTGACTTTGACCAATTTAACATGAAGCCAAGAGATTTTCAAAAAATTCTCTTGCTGTTCACTTAATCTTATTTATCCTTTTCTCTCTGTGGAGCCCCCTCCCCTTTCTAATTTATTCATCTACACATTGCATGGTTTTGTCATTGAATTTCTGATTTTATCTCTTGCAAATATCAGGGTGTTCTGGTAACTACACAGCTACTGCCCTGTGCTTGGGTTTCATTTCATTAATACCTTGATGTTTTGAAATACAACCTTCAAAAATGAATGCATAATTACAAAATAATTTCCTCAAATGGTTTTTCACAGGAATTAGTACATTTAGGTCATGGTTGAGTATGTCATCAGAAATTGGGAGATCCATATAACTCTTTTTATGACTGAATAAGTGTTGAATTAGGAATATAAAAGTAAGGCCTGGGGCAAGATACAGTATTTAATCTCACATTTATGTTAAAAAATAAATTCATTATTACTGATGGAAAATGAGTTTCCAGAAACCCACGATGGCCATTATTCTTCCTAATTATTTTTCTGGTATAGTAGAGCTTAGCACAAGTATTGCTAAGTATCTCTTTAAAGTTGCAAGACTATTTGGTCACCATAGTGTTAAAAATCCCAAGAACATGACTGAACCCTGTACACTTAGGCAAAGGAAGTATCATAGTATCTACTTGCTAGTCACTCCTGTCTCTGAAGACGTCTAGGCTGTGGGCACTTTGACTTGCATTCTTTTCATGTGGCGGGCTCCTTAAAAAAAAAGAAAATTTAAACAATTTTAATTAACTATTCTTATAAATTAACAAATGCATCTAAATGAACATAGTAAGCAAGAACAGAGTAGCTGCCAGTTGCTACATATCCTATCAGCGTCATTCCCCAAACAGCATCCAAACATTTGAGCTGTGGCTGTGCAAATCCAGTGTGTGACAGAATCTCCCCCTTTAAAGTGACACTTTATCCACCTGAGAAGACTGCATATACCATAATATTCCCTTTGCTGCTTTAATGCTTCACTAACAGAATGATGAGTTAAAAGTGTGCTTTCCTTTATTTTGGAAATTATACAAACATAATTTCTTTAAGAGTATCATACAATTTGTTTCTTATAGATCAGAGGAACTTCCAATAATCCATTTGAATGAAGGTCTATGTTCTCACTACTATAAACACTGAATTAGTAATTACCAGTGATCTTGAAACAAGTAATCTGCTCTTATGTGATCAGTTCCCATGAAGAAGTGGCTATGGCTGATGTCTTCAGTGTATCATTCATAATGAAAAAAAAACCAAAAAACCCGAGCCTAACATATTCCTATGTGTTTGTAATAATCAAATCTTGAAGAGTAGTTTCCATGGGGTGAATAAAGTTATATATATTCATTTTGCGTAAGGATTTGACTTTTATATGTGTCCTACCCATGGTTTACATGGGAAATAAAGAAAAATGTACTTTAAAATTATTAGGCTAAATACTCTCTATATAAAGTCTTTTCATTTATAACTTATATGGGACAATCTCTAGGCAATTATTAAATTATCCAGGTTATACATATCCACCACTTACTGTAGAACTGAGAAATATCTAGATCAAGCAGAGTTAGACAGGGCTGTAGGGTTTTATGGCATTCAAGAAGATTCTACTGTTATTTTCACTTAGTTAATATTCCAATCAAATCTTTAAGAAGTAGGATAAAGAGATGAAGGAAATAGTCAGGATGTACTTAATTATGCCATCTGTGTACAGAAGAACTAAGGTACTAAGGGCTCATCTTCAGGGAGAACTCTAAAGTATGTTTTGGAAAATTAAAAACATACTAACAGTGTATAAATAGTAATTAAAATGATGAAGATTTTGTTCATTTAATTGGTGCAATTATTTATTTGTTTGAAATGCTCAGTCCTAGATGAATTAAAGCTTAGAAAATGATGTTTTTAGGCTCAAGTAATTTCTGATTACATATGCATTGTTAAAGTGAAATACAATGTATCTGTTAGACTAAACACACACACACAAAAACAGCAACAAAAGATGAGAGAGGAATTAGAGTTCTGTGGCTTAACATCTTTATAGACTTGTCATTGTGTCAGAGAAAAAAAATTCAGGTTCCCTTTCATGACACACAAATACTGACACAGCACCAGGGTTTTGTTACACAGAAATGAAGACAGGATTCTATTTCTCTACCCAGCCCTTTATTTTGCCCAATTTTTCATCCTCTTCAGATATCTGCAGGTCAATTTGCACAATACACATCAAAGTTCCTCTTTGGAATCCATGAGCTTCTTCTCTTGGGTCTGTTTTGGTTCCCAAGTAAATGTTCTATGGGTCCTTTGGTTCTTCAAACTCTGGATCCCTCAGATTACCAGATTTACATCTTGTAATCAAACAACCTGCTACTTCCTTCCTCTAGACTGTTCTCTTTGACCTACCTTCAGAGTTCTATTTAAGACCGTGTGTTAAAGAATCTATGTACTCTGTACACTGGTTATTTATTTATTTATGGTTGAAGCATTTCTGTTTTCATGAGAATTTCTTTTAAAGAGGTATTAGGCTTTTCTGGGAAAGCTTTTCAATAAGTTTTTCCTTTAAAAGGGGAGCAGAAACTCAGAGCAGCAGTGTGTGTTTGTGGACCATCTTCTCCTTGGGAGAGGAAGGTTGGTACTGTAGTTTGGATCTTGACTCTTCCTCAAAAGCCATGTGTAAGTCTTGGTCACCTGCCACTGGAACTATTGGGAGGTGAAGGAACTTCTCACATGTTGGGTCTAGTTGAGGCAAATTAGGCCACTGGGAGTTGATTCTGACGGGATTCTAGCATTCTGGCTCTCTCTTCTCTTTTCACTTCCTGCCCATCATAAAATGAACAGCTTTATTTCACTACGCATTGTATCACAATGCTTGGTCTCATAACAGGCCTCAAACAACAAAACTAACTGGCCATGAGCTGAAACTAACAGCCCAAATAAGCTTTTTCTGCAAATCATTTGATGATCTCAGGTATTTTGTCACAGCAACAGACAGCTGACTTCCTGTTGGGAAGCAAGGTGACCTGCTTATAACAAGGCTGTGGCTCCTCTTTATAACTTCTCTATATATTTTCCTGCATGCCATTTCTAAAAAATATATTGTTATGAAGATGTTGGCTGACCATTATGCTTGACAAAGTAGACAGTCCTAGGAACTAGCAAGATTACTGAGTAGTGTGTTCCAGCACATGAACTGTTATGATTAACATCTTGTAGTAGGAATGCTTTTTGAGGAGTAAAATGCTGTATTAGCATTTAATAATTCCATAGAACTGAAGACCCTATGATAAGTTTTATACTAGATTCCATGCAGATTCCAAATGTGTCCAAATTTAATTAGCAAGATTTGGCAGGACTGAGCAGTAACATAGCTAATGTCACTGAAATGGCCATTCTACAGTCACCTAAGGGCTGTTAATACAGCTTAGGTCTACAGATTAGAACATGGGAGTTAGCTACTTTAATTTTGTTTCCTACAAAATGGCAACAATATTTGAACTTCACTATCTGTTTACATTTAGTAATATGAGTTGTTAAAGTCTAAGCAATTGTTTTTTAATCTTACTATGACAAATAAAATTGTGTCAAAATACACTATTCTACTACCAAAAAGTAACATATTTTATTTTTGGAAGGCATTTTGCTCTTTTGAGGGTCTTTCTATGTAGCTCAGGTTGGCCTCCAATAGATGAGAATCCTTATGTCTGAGTCCCTTATCCTCTCAAGAGTTGAGATTCCAAGCATGAACCCCTGGATTGTTATCATTTTTAACATAAAGACTGTCTGCATTTACTCAAGCTGATTTACTATTTGCTATGCTGAAGGGAACACATAGCTGAATTTATAGGAATATGTGTTTGAATACTGTAGGATTTTTAAATCTGAGCAGGCTTGCTTCTGTTTCTCTGAGAACTGGATGTTTGTAATGATTCATGTGATTAGTGGGATACTGACATTTAAAAACAAAAACTAGTAACCACAAATAAAAACACCCTTTCTGTAATAATAGACTCCAGTATACCAACATTCATGGGTCCCCTCTCCCTCTTTTAAATAAAATAAAATGCTCTAAGGTGTGTAAATGAGTGGTAATTTTCTACTGTTCTCCCAGTCCCAGTTGGTGCATGGTATTCTTGGATGAGTGCCTGAGCCTGGGGTGGGAGTCTGTTTCAGAGACTTCCTGAGAGAGCTTACACATGGATGTATTGTTTGAAAACCTTTTAGAAGGCTCCTTGCCTTGGGCTATACTTCCTTTTGAGGCAATTCCATTTTTGTTTTCTTAGTTAACATTCTAGAAATCAAACCACGTCCCTGGAGGTCACAGCCATGTATAAACCATGGCAGTGAAGAAGTATGCACACTGTAGTATTTGGATATAGTCCTCTGGAGTGCCCTTCTAATCACAGTTGCCCGTAGTTTGACCTGCATTTCTGACAAACTACTCAAAAGTAGAAAGCACATGTTAAAAAATCCTCTGGGCACAAGTTCCTACTTAACACATGATCTCCCAGGGGCAAAGTCTTGTTCAGTTATACTTTTAATCAACCTGTCTGGTCTGACTGCAATATTTAACATACATTGCTGTAGGCTTTAGTGTGAATGTAGAGAAATAGTCCAGACATGGATGCCAAGCCCTATAACCTGCCACTCATTAATGTTATACTTAAATATGATTCTTCATTGCAAAAACTGAAGCAATAATTAAAATCATCCTTTGAAATCCATAGGGTAGAGGGAGTCTGCCTGATAATTGCAAAGCTTAAGATTGAGGACCCAAAATGATAAATGCTTAAATGAAAAGTCCAGAGAATCTGAAATGTCAAGTATGCTTTGAAACAAGTATTGATTTGTCTGAAAGCTTTAAGTTAGTGTCATGATCAATGCTTTCTTATGATTTCTGTGACATGATTACTAATTGTCATTGATTATTTAATGCTGATAATATCCTGGGAGCTGAGGAAGAACAAACACTGCATAGCACTGAAATCTGATGAGTGTTGTGGGATATTTTGATCACCCTACAGTATTCTGAGACTGTTAAATAAACAACAGTTAAATGAAGTTTACCCTGAATCAGGGGGGCAGAGCCAGTGATTAACTGACTGGACTCAGCCATAGAGAAGCTGGCAATTTGGAAGCTTTTATTTTTAAAATTTTAGAGCATTTTATTTTATTTAAAGGAAGGGACCCATGAATGTTGTTATACTGGAGTCTATTATTACAAAAAGGTGTTTTCATTTGTGGTTACTAGTTTTTGAGAAGACACACAGGAAGGAAAGTGCGGGGACTAGAGTTTGAGCTTCCTTTTGGTTCTGGGAAGAGGTAAGACGTGTCTTTTGCAGTGTCTGGCCAAAAATCAAGCTCAGCTAGCTGCTACTCAGCCTCTCTGAGCTGGCTGGTTTTCACTCAGCCTTTGACTCCCAAGTCTTATTGGCAAATAAAATGATAGAGACTTAATTTAAATCTACATATCTTGGCCGGGCTCTGCCACGGCTGTGGAACCAGACCAGCTGGGTACTGACTACAGAACCATGGGGCCTCAGACAATAATTAAAATATAGTAGATTCACATACAGCCTCTAAACAGACAGAAAAACATCATTTGGCATCCAGTGTGGACCAGAGCTTCTGGTACCATGGCCCTGGCTCTCCCTTCTTCTTCTACCCTGATTCAAGGTAAACTTCATTTAACTGTTATTATTTTAACAGTCTCAGAGTGTCACAGTATGGTCAAAATATTCCACAACAGATGAACATCTTACCCAGCAAAAGGCATTTTTAGGGTGAATTATGGGTGCAAAAAATTTTCAAAGATCCATTGTCAGTTCATTATTTTAAGAAAAATTATGCCTTGTCCATCCTCAACAAGTAAAAACCAACTACATTTTTAAGGTCACCAGTATGTTCATAAAACTCATTATAACTGATATCACACATTTGTAAGAACCAGAGTGAGAAATTTACCCAGGAGCATAAAATCAAGCATTTAACATTGAACTTGCAAATTCTGGATGGAGCAAACAGGTATGGTGAAAGATCTGCCCATAGACATGGGAAACAGAATCATTTGCAACTAGGTCCTAGTTTATGATCCAATATTAGCACACCCCACAGAAGACTCTGTGGAGGGATAGAGACAAAGCTGATTTAAATATAATCCAAGATACAGTTTGACACAGTACAGCCTTTGTACTACATGACCACAGAAAAGAGCCACTGGGCACATGCTGGGGGACACAGAAGGCTTCTGACAAGTGATCATGGTTTGAATGTGCCTAAATCCAAGATATTTGAGGAAATTGTTTTAGAAAGACATTGCTAGATTAAAGAACAGTATTAGATGTTGGTAAAGACACAGAGTTAAAACAACAACAACAACACAGACTACAGTGATAACCTAGAACTGACAGCAAACATCTTGGTTTAGGTATCATTGAGGGTGAAGAAAAGGGGAGTGACATTTACTGAGAAGGCGTTATTCTGGATTTCACCCCAAGTGAGTACAAATGGTCCTGTTCAAGTTAGTGTCCCCAGAAGCAAACTCTGACTGAGACCAAATTTGAAGTAATGGGTGGTAGGGATGTTCTACTCTGGGAAGCTGAGGCTCTGTTCTGAGGAGACTCGAGGAGATACTTTGGATGCTAAGGTCCAGGTAGGGGAGGGGAGGCAATCTTCAACAGCCATGAACTCTTCTCATTTATTTCTTGTCACCAGTTCCTTTTAGAAGTCTCTTTCTCAATTCACTGTTGTTTGTTTATGTCCTTTGGAGACTTTTCAAAATTGTTCATGATTACTTTGATTCTTTTCTTTCAATGCTTCTAATTTTGTCATCAGATTGAGTATTACATGGTTATTTTGTCTGCTAACATCTCTTACAAAGAGGGAAGCTAATGTTTCTCAAATCAATGCATGGATGAGACTTCTGGAGAGGTGGCGGTAAGATCATCTTCAGTGTGTGGGAACATAAAACCCCATTCTCAGTGATAAGAATGATCATGAGTTCATTGATGATCTGATATGAAATCCTATACATTCCACCCTACTGTGATAATGACACCATGCTGTTTTCTGTTTCCTGCCTCAGAAAGCTCAATTATTTCCTATTTCCTACATAATTTATTATAAATTATGTCTGACTTTTAAATCCTTCTATAATCCGGACAGTTAGATTATTCTTGCATCTTTATGAAAAAGTACTGAATTAACATATTACAGGACAAAAGAAATGCTTCCAAAATCGATATAGTATAATGACTTTCAGGTTGATTATTGTTAACAATTAGTTTAATATTAGGAAACAGCATGATCTAGTCTCTCAAAATACCAATGTGAAAGTCTGCATGAAGATAAATGTGATTTCTAGGGCAATTGGGGTTTGGGGGTTGGGGATTGGTATGAACACTAGAAACTGATGCAGTCTGTTTCTGAAGACAAAACACAAGGGCATGCAGAGTGCCACAGACAGGGAAAGGCAGTTCCTTCTATTCCTGCATACACCAGCTACTTTGCTCTAGATGGCTGGATCTGAAGATAAAACACACAGATATAGAAGCAAATTGGAGCTGCTAAGGATGAAGATAAGAACAAGAGAACAAGATAATGTAATACTGTTCATGTTGCTCAGGATACAGGGATAATTTCATTTTAGGTACCTCACTGGAGCTTCAAGAGACAGTCATTAGCTTGATCACGTACCTTGACCAAAGCAAGGAAATAATTTAGTATTAGGCCATGCAACAAAACAGCTGAAAGAGATCTTAGCCTCAGTCCTGATGGCAGAATCACCCAAGAATTAAATCAGGTGGTGACCACTTTTGAGAGGTGACAGGACAAGAAATGAGCAGCACCTATTGACTAAAAGTATTTAATGCCTGAGGTGTAAAGTGGTTCTGTAAGTAGAGTGCTGGCCTAGTGTGCACAAAGCTCTTAAGTTTGATCCTCAGCACTACATAAACCAGGCATATGACTAATCCTTTTAGTTCCAACACTTGTATGGTGGAGGCAGGAGAATTAGAAGTTCAAAGCCATCCTCAACTATATATAAAGTTGAAGGCCATCCCGGGCTACATGAGATCATCTTTCAAAAGATATTATTTGGTGCATTTCTCTATGCTATCCTCCTCCTCTTGGTGGGAAGATTGTACTTCCTGTCTTCATTGTGTCTTCTAGGTAAGAAATTCACTCCAGCTGATGAAGCATAAGCCAATTATGAGCCTGAAGAACCTGCTTCAATCCACTGGTGCTCCTTCTACCTATGGCAAGCCTCAGCTGTGGATTCCATTGAAAAATTGATTATGGAACAAAGATATGGTGGATCTGAGCTGGAGGCCAATGTGAGTCAGTGTGTCATCATCCTGGGAAATACACTTTTGATCTGACACTGAGGTATTAAAGCTGTTCATTATACAGTGATAAAGTTGTGCAAGAACTATAAAAGTGTCTTCCAAATTCTGGAAAAGCTTGGAAATTAAAAACTGAAATTATGAAGAAAACTATCTTTTAGGAATAAATTGGAGTTTAATATGAGAAAAATGTATAAATGGTATTATATGTATTAGTAACACTCAAAAGAATTTGACCTATTAGTATATGAGGACACATGATTCCAATAAAGTGAGAAATGAATTACTCTATTATGATTAATAAAAATACATAGGAGAATTCTATTCTGAGGATTAGTAATGGTTCATAATGTTTAAGAAAACTTTGGCTTTCTATACCCACAGATATATAACTGATTAGATATGGGAGTTATTTCAGTCCTGGGGAGTTTTGTTTATTATATCAGGGCTTGAAATGTACAATAAATACATAAAAGCAAGTGTATTATAGTTATGAATGAAAGAAAATACTTTTAAAATGGAACAAAGCCTATAACTAAGTCTTGAAGTGATTATTTAACTGTGGCAGATTTATAAACACAATAATTTTGTGTTCAATTAAAAATATTCAAAAAACTAGATTTAATTTAAAAATTTTAAACTTTCAAAAATAAAAATTTCCATTAGATCTGAGGTTTTTCCTAAGTGTAAAAGCCATTCTAGAACACTAGAAATTCAGAGCAAAGGTCATGGCGACACAGTGACATGGTTCACTTTTTATAGATAGGAAAATGAAGGCCCATGTTGCCAGAGCCAAACTCGAGGGAATTTAATCAATTTGGTAATTCTATAATTTATTAGTGGACTTTCCAATGTTTTGTAAGATGTATTCTTTCTCTTTGGGTTTTAAAAATCAATGTACAGAAAAACAAAGATGGTGGCAGACACTAGCACCCTTGACTACCCACCAAGCATCTGAGATCTGAGAGACCAAGAGTCTGAGAGAGTCTAAGGAGTCAGAGAGACCCATGGAGGCTCCCAGGGAATGACATAATGGCAGAAAAAGTGTCAGGGGGGGACTGCAATAGCTCTAGAACAACTGAAAAAAATGGCAAGTCTTATGGGAAGATGCTTTTTATATGTGGACTTGCAAAATTGGAAGGGAAGATGGAAGAACAGAACCACAAGCATGCCCTTTGCTGCTGCATCTCAGCCACCAGACTACAAGCACAAATGTCATTACCAGCACCAACTACAGGGAGATGTGTGACTCCCTGGAGCTCCTGCAGAAACAAGTCATTGCTGAATAGGACTCGGCCTAGGCCCCCTCACTGGATTCAGGCCTGTTGCCCACTTGCCCTGCTGGGAGATGGAAAGTGTAAGGCAGCAGCAATGCCCACAGCCTATAGACATAGGAGTCATGGTGTCTGTACTGGGGAAAGGGTGGTGTGCAGGGACAGGGTGGTGTGCATCGTCCTGGAGCTCCCACAGAGACATGTCTGTTGCTGAGTAGGGCTGACCCTAGCCCCACTGGCTGGCCACCAACATGGAGCTGCTGTGGCTACTTGTCCTCCTGGAAGACAAAGAGTGCATGGCAGCAGTGTGCAGGCTACAACCACAAAGGTCGAGCCAGGTGAGTCTCATGGCAGCAGACATCAAGGGCAGGGAGGTGTGTAGCAGCCAGGAGCTAGCACAAAGCCTGCCACCAAACACCCTGCCTAGCTGCAACATCACCCTGGCTCTAGACAACAGCAGCATATCTAAGATGAGTCTCAGTAATAGTCCGGTATTTATGGGTGCTTCAGAAATCAGATACCTTGAACCAGAGCAACAACTCTTTTCAATGAATATTTGCATACAAAACTGTCTGGCTTATACATATATTGACATGCTGCAGTTTCCAATGCCAATACAATGAATGAATATTTGATGCAGATGTGGGAAAGATGGACGGATGTAGTTAATGGTGAGTAAGTGGTAGAGAGAGGTGGAATTAGATATGTAACTGAGGTGATAAATATGAGAGAAACCTGCAGTGGATGGGGCAACATGTTGAGTAGGGCCAACAAGGTGGTATGCATATGTCTGAAGCTTGCACTCTGACTCAGCACCCCTCAGCCCTAACACATGCTGCCACTGAAGACCATGTATGGGTCTGTGGTCCTACTGCAACCAGAATCTGGGTTGATGTCTGTGGCATTTGTTACCAACAAAAGCCATGTGGATGTCTGTGGGCTGTGCTGCCATCAAGGGCCATGTCTGGGTCCATAGTCCTACTGTTCCTGGGTTCTGCATTGACGTCTGTGGCCCATGTTGCCACGGAGGGTCATGTGGATATCCTTGGTCTGTGCTGCCACTGAGGGATGTGAGATAGTGTCCATGGCCTGTGCAGCAGCAGAGGGCTGTGCCAATATTTGTGATCTGTGCTGACACTGGAGACCATGCTGAGGTCCATGTCTATGGTAAGTCCTGATGCTAGAGACCATATGGCTGTCTGCCAGAAACCATGTGTAAGGGCAAATAAGCTGCTTCTGCCACATGGTATTGATGACTGCAGACTCACAATTAAGAAAGAGAGACATAGAAGGCTTCTGTGACAACTCCTACCCTCTACCTTCCCTAGGCCCCCAAAAGTAACAACCTCTCCACAATTGAAGACTTCTGGTGGGAGTGTAGGTGGGGAAGGACTCAATTTTCTTTCTTTAAGGGGCTGGCTGGCCACCAAGAGTTTGACCATGCTCCAGTGATTATATGGGTAACATAAATTGGACTTATTTTTTTTTCTTCTTCTTTGCAGGGTGGGGGTGAGGGTGGAACCTCACAAAGTTGTAGGGTTGGAACTGTGAGGACTGGGAAGTGAGTATAATCAGGGATCATGACATGAAATTCCCAAATAATCAATAAAAACATTGTGAAAAAAATCAATGTACATTTGTTTTCAAAAGTTCTACAGCTAAGAGGGTAGACCTTGGCTGTGATGGTCTGAATGAGTTTTTTTGTTTGTTTGTTTTGTTTTTAGTTTTTTTGAGACAGGATTTCTCTGTGTGTATTCTTGGCTGTCCTAGAACTTACTCTGTAGACCAGGCTGGCCTTGAACTCACAGAGACCTGCCTGCCTCTGCCTCCCTGATGCTAGATTAAAGGTATTTGCTACTACTGTCCAGCTGGCTGGTGGTCTGAATGAGAATAGGCTAATAATAGGTTTGTATATTTGAGTACTTGGTCCCCAGTTAGTGGAACTGTTTAGAAAGGATTAAGTGAAGTAGCCTTGTTGGAGGAGGTGTGCCTTTGAAGGTAGGTTTTCTCTCCTACTTTTAGTTAAGGGTGTAGGCTCTCAGATACTGCTCCAGTGACATTCCTTCCTGCCTGCTGCCATCCTCCCCACTGTGACAGTCATGAACTCTAGTCCTTTGGAACCTGAAGTCCCAATGAACTTTTTATTCTCAAAGTTGTCTTGGTCATGGTGTCTTCACAGCAATAGAAAAGTAACCATTCAACAGTTGTAATCCAAGAACTCGGGAGGAGCACAGGTTTCAAAGCCATTCCAACTACGTAGTAAAACTGCCTCCAAAATACAGAAATGTCTTCTAATAACTAAGCACAAATTTTTAAGTGAGAGGAAGGCTAATAAGTCTCTAGGAGGGAAAGAATCTTAGAAAACTCAGAAAGTTTCAAGACTCATGAGGACCATCACCAAGATTAGGTAGGCAATAAACAATTACTGGTAGAGGAAACTCTTGAGTGGAGCTGCATACAAGTTGTACAGGGCGCTCCAGGGATGCAGCTTTCGTGAGTCATCACCCACGGTAGAGTGGGGGTTTTCCAGGATACAGGCTCCTGTAAATAATCTTTTACTCATGCTCTCCAATCAGCTCATTGGGTCATCAAGCTAGATTTGGGTAGAGTTATTTCTGTGGTCTTTATGGTTCCTTGACTGGAGTGAATTTGTTCATGTCCCCAAGATAAAGTTACACAATTCAGTTCTTGCTAGAGTAGAAGAAACTTGGTCATTGGTTAATGTTTCTTTTGAAAATTCTTTCCTTCCCAGCCAAATATATTTTTCTTAAGAAGAGATTTAGTGGACAAAAAATGCTAAAAAAAAGAAAAAAAAAACGTACATGCCTAGTAAGTGCTCAATAACTGATCATTGAGCTAACAAAGAATATGTACACAGTGTAAGCATTTACTTTATTATTTTATTGTTTCCCCCAACCTGACCTTCAGAAAAGAATTTGAAACACAACTAAAGGGCGATGTAAACTAGTATTTGATAAAGAAAATATAATCATGAGAAGCAAAAGAAAAGGAGATTGCAAAACATTATTTAAGACTGAGGGACTTATTATAACTTAATATTGAGTGAAAATGAGGGACAGTCAATGAGGAAAAATAAATTGTGAACATCTCTGTTATAAGTGAGCACATCTATTCAATAATTAAAAGGTGTTTGTTCTGTTTATTTATGCATCTTGTAACCTTATGATAGGGATTCACAATACGCCCCCATGGCTGCGCATGCCCGGTGGACCTAGACACTTCCACCTAGCCATTTCCGGGTCAAAATAGTCATTTCCGGTCAAAATGTCTCACGTGACCAGGACCCCATGGCTTTGTGTGGTTACATAAAGTGCTCAGGCGTGGAGTAGCCACATGAGCCTGTGTGCCCAGGCACGGCCTAGCCTATATAAGCCGGCGCTCCATTCTTTATTCACGTGTGTTTTCACAGGCCTGTCACGTCTGTCTCTCTTCCCTATCTTAATAAAACTCTTGTTAGTGGATTCTGTCGTGTTTTGTGACATTTCCTCACAGGGTAAGAGCGCCACAAATAACTAACACCCAAAGTACCTATAAGCAAGAGCTTTGAACAAAGTTTTTCTTTCAGAAATGAATAAAAAACTATTTACATTAAATAATAAGGAATAGTGACTAAAATAAATGTATATTATGACAAAGATTTATTTTTCTTTGTCTTAAATCGTTAGATGATTACTGATAGTGAAGTGTGTGGGTTTTTTTTTTTTTTTTTTTTTTGAGACAGGGTTTCTCTGTGTAGCTTTGGAGCCTGTCCTGCAACTTGCTTTGTAGACCAGGCTGGTCTCGAACTCACACAGATCCGCCTACCTCTGCCTCCCAAGTGCTGGGATTAAAGGCATATGCCACCGCCGTCCAGCCGAAGTATGTGTTTTTAACCACTTACAAAAGTAATTCCAGGAGACACTTACTTCTCTAAGAGTGTTCGACAAACCAGGAAAAGACAAAAATAAAATTCATCAAAGAATTAATTAAAAATTAAAAGCTGAACTTTAGGCAGACAGATGAGCAAAGGGGGACAGGCACATTATGGGCTACTTAATGAAAGAGTAGATAATATGTAGCACCAGAAATATAAATTATGTCTATTTAATAAACAAAGCATTTGATTCTGGAGGGAGCAATACATTTGAGTGATGGCTACTCATACACCTGCTCACACCCCTTCCTGACTGCAATTGATTTCTTTGTAAATACAAAAAGCCATTACAGCTACTTAATGCATATTATCCTATGCCAGAGATGCTCTGTATTCCACATCTCATCAGTCAGATCAGCAATATTTTCCCAAATGCCATAACTGTATATTCAACTAAAGATTACTCCCAGTGTTTATATTTTTCTCTCCAGTTTACTTCTCTGTCATACTAATTTTGCAGCAACCTTCAGTACACATGTGTCTCTCATAGGTCAGTGAGTAACCAATGCTGAGAATCTGTACTTCAGTCTGGATTTGAAGAAACCCAGCTGGAATGGACCTTGAAGCTCTTCTCCTCCCACCAAGGACTATATCCCATGTATTTGAAGGTCCTATTGTTGTAGATATATCAATTGGGGTTGGGCACCCAACCATCCATTGTTCTCTGCATTTTGACCATCTGTGGATATCAGCAATAGTTTCCATCTGCTGCAAAAGTAAGCTTCCTTGATGAAATGTGAGAGTTACACTTATCTCTAGGTATAAGGATACATTTTGGAATGCAGTTATAAAGTATACTGGTTTAGGAAAGTGGCAGTAGTAAGTTCTATTCTAGAGTCCATGACATTACCAATCACTGACTGGGTTTATAGTACTAGGCTTGATTTCCCACCTGTTGATTCTGTATTAATTCCAATTAGACAACTTTTGGTTATCCCAAAGATATAAGTGATACTATTGTATTTTGGGGTATATTTTGCCATGCTGGTAACTGCTCTGGTCCATAGGCTTTACAGCTAGATGGCACTAGAAAAAAAAATCATCCTGATTAGGTAACCCAGACCCAGAAAGACAGACATGTACTTACCCAAAAGTGGATAACCATGCTATAATTCACAGACTCAGAGAGGCTAGGTAACAAGGAGGGCCCAGGGGGGAATGTATGAATCTCCCCGAGAAGGGGAAATAGAAGAGATCTACTGGATGGACTGGGGGCATATGGGAATGAGAACATGAGGGATCAGGTTGGGGAGGTGAATGGAGCGGGAGAGTATTGAAAGAGATGACTGAAAATGGGGTGCATTTCAGGGTCAGGTAGAAACCTGGTGCAAGTGAAACTCCTATGAATCTACAAGGATGATCCCAGGTAAGATTCCTAGCAATAGTGGATACGTAGCCTCAATTGGCCATCTCCTGTAATTAGATTGATGACTACCCTAATTGTCATCAGACAGCCTTCATTCAGTAACTAATGGAAACGGATTCAGAGACGCACAGCCAAACACTAGGCTGAGCTTGGGAATCCTGCTGAAGAGAGGGCAGAAGGATTGTTAAGAGCCAGAGGGGTCAAGAACTTTACAAAAACACCCACAGAAACAACTAATCTGGCTCATAGGAACTCAGAGTCTGATCAACAGCCAGGGAGCCTGCATGGGACCAACCTAGGCACCTCACATATATGTGATAGTTGTGTAGCTTGGTCTACTTGTGGGATTCCTAACAATGAAAGCAGGGGCTGTCCCTAAAGCTTTGGCTGGTTCTTGGGAACCTATTTCTCATCCTGGATTGCCTTGCCCTGTCTTAATACACGAGGAGGTGCTTAGTCTTACTGCAACTTGATATGCTATGCTTTTTGATACCCATGGGAGGCCTCCCCCTTTATGAACAGAAACAGAGGAGGAGTGGATGGAGGTGTGGAGGTTGGGTGAGGAAATGGGGAGACTGGAGGGAGGGGAAACTGCAGTTAGGATGTAAAATAAGTAAAGAAATTAAATTAAAAAAGAGTTTTTCTACAGGTAGACAATTATGAAAAAGATAATAGTTTATAAAAAGCTCTAAGCTAACTTTGTGGCCAACACATTCTATGCCAGAGGCTGCCTGGAAGTGGCATCCAGCCAAAGCGTGTGGGTGCCAGCCAGAGTGTGGCTGAGTGCAGAGCTGTCACATTTGCTCTGCAGTGACATCAAAAGACAGCGGTAAGGATCGATGTGCTCATGACATGATCTGTGTCATTTCACAGGACCTGACAGACACATGGTGTGCCAAATGCTACAAGTGAAAACACCATGACCTCTGAGCAGAGAGAGGTAACACTATTCAATCTTTGGGTACCTAAGTGAATGGCTCAAAAAGTCACATATATTTTTGTTTTTTTAACTTAATAAGGAAGCATTTGTCTGTTCTGTACTACAGATGCCCAGAATTACACAAAATAAAATACAATGCCTGGTGTTTGGACATAGGGTATAAAATGTAGTTGAACTTATAAGCATGACTTAAAAATTATTAATACAAAGATTCTATGAGTTTTATTTGTGTGGGAACAGCATTAATTCAATATTTAAAAATTAGAATGGACTCTTTCCTTCAGCCTGTGTGATACTCCAGGTATCATTTTGGAATCATTTAACACAAACACCCTTTGTGTACTAATTTGAAGTGAATTAATTTCAATGATCTTAAAATCATCTACTCTGATTTACCAGCAAGGTTTAATTTAATAAACTTAGATATTCCAAAGCACTTCCTGTTTTTCAAGACTATGAATTCACCGGAACACTTACATATTCTAGACTTGAAAACAGTCTTATGCTGGTTAGAGGTTGGGTTGTTAATGTATCCATCAGGAACCACTAAGAGACATGAATTCATAAATATATAAGTGGCTTAAAATGCCATCTCCTTAATGATTTGCCTTTTTTCTTTCATATGGAAGAGAACAAAAATGGAAGTATGTATTTTTTAAAATGAAGATTCTTCTGTTAGTTATTAATTAATGTATTCAATGGACAAGGTTCTTGCCAAGGTTCTTCTCTCACCCAGCCCTGTGCTCCATGATGTCGATAACTATGGAGCCATAGGGGCACCATCCCTGCTTCCCCAGAGAGAAGAGTTAGCACCCTACCATTTTGTTAGGAGTTTTTCTGCTTGAGGCTGTGGTTGTACACTTCAGGAAGCTGACATACTTAACACACAGTGGTTTCCTAACTGATAATCTTAGTTTCTTATACATAGAATTTAATCTGACAATTCAGAGAGGAAGTTCTTTGAAGCCTAATATTTATCTTTTATCCATCATTTTAAACCACAAGGACAATCTTACCTATTTCAATTTAGAAAATATCCTGAGCTGAATGCAGATCACCTGATTTTATGGCTACAGATGTAGCAGGTAGAAGCCTGGAGGATAACAGAAATAAAGCTACAGAGGGTAAGGAAACTCTCTGGAAATGTCTGAACTCCTGAAATAGGAAGTTGGTGATTTCAGATCTTTGGGGTTGAATCACAGAAATGGTGTCATTCAAGAGGGAGTACATGAACTCCCTCTACTGATTTCCTAGATTTTCTAGATCTTTGTGTCTTCTGTGACTGTTTTCTTCCCTTCATCCCTTGGCTGGAGTAAAGAAGCCAAATCTAAGATATGGCAATAATTTTTTTTCGAGGGCCTTGCTTTGCTCTTCTAGGAAGCAGTGAAACTGACCTCACACACGCAGATGCTTCCCAGGCTTGATTTCCTGCTCGCTGTTGTGGGGTGAAAGATGCAAAGGTGCCAGGTTAATGTGGTTTCTACTTGGAAACCCACACAAGACTGGACCCATTGTTTCCTCATGGAGAAAAAGAGGAAGGCTGTTATCTCCCCTTCCTCCAAGGCAGTTAATCATTGCCAGAAAGAGATAGAGATTTTTTTTCAGTAGTGTAGCCTGTTGTTAGTAACCCTGCTATAAGTAACCCTAAATAAACTTATTGGTTCCCCAAACTAGACCCCAGCAAACCCTTTCTTTGGTTTATTGTTGGTGCCCTGTTTAGCTGAATAGAAGTTATTTACTCTCCCTAGGAAGATCACAAAACAGGAAGCCATATCACTATGATGTGAGTTAGCAAAGGGACACTTATGGAATAGTATCACAGTATTTACTGCATGCCAGTAATTCTCTACAGGCTTTACTGTGCATGAACCCATATAATCATTACTATTGTTCCCAATGAGGAAACAACACAGAAAGAGTAAATTGAGTAAATTGCCTGAGTCACAAGACTAGCCATGAGTGAAGCTGTCAATCAAATAGACACCTTGGGCTAGCTTTGTGTTCTAGCTACTGCCAAAGACTGTGGCCCTACACTAGCATCAGAGTAGCACATGAAAGGAGGATTTGTGATGTGCTCTCATGTGAGGACACATCTTACTCCAGAGAAGGATACTATCCCCTCTATCTTTAAGCTTTGGGAGTCAGGTTTCCATAGGACCCCTCAGAAAACTTGTACTCTATCTCCTGAACACAAAACCAGAAGACTGGTGCTTGACTCACACTCAGAGAGAAGGAAGCCCCAGGTTACTAGAGTTCCTAGTACTTGCCAATCTTTATGCATGCACAGTTTTTCTAAGCAAGTAAGGCATGGGTATCCCTACTCATCAGAAATAGGCCACACCAGAGAGAGAACTCAGCTGGCTCCATGTTTGGTTCTGCAGATACAACTGTCTGGTGAAATAGATGAATCCCCAGAGAATAGCTTGGAGGTTTTTCCTTTATTACCAGATGCTACCTTAGATGTTGCAAGAACCTTTAGAAGGGAGATTGCCACCAGGTCAGGTGAGAAGTTCTGCCAGGAAAGGGGTTTAAGGAAAGGCATAGCATGCATTCTTGTGGAGATCACTGAAACAAGTACCCAAGTCACATCCTTCAACGATAGTTTTTTTTTTCCAGAAATAAATATAAATCTACAAAAGATAATTTTGGTAACTGAATTAATACCTGGTGTTGCTTCAGATGTGTCCAGGGATTTCAGTTTTAGTAAAGTGATTTTAGGGAAGACTGTAACTCATAGAAAGTTTATTTCTGAGCACACTGAGTTATTTAGTCATCAGTATTCTGTCTCTGTTGGTGGAGCTGGGCTGTTCACTGACCTCTTTGGAAGATTTTATTCTGAAAGTGATTTCTGGATCCTTCTAAGGCAAAAACGTTACACTCAGTGTGAATTCCCACCATCCATCAAAGATTAGTGAATTAACATACAAGTAAAAAGTGATGGCCCACGGATTCCACTGTCCTCCCTCCTCCCACCCACCCCAGCCCTCCCCCCCCCAGCCCACCCTCCATTCCCATCTCCTCCAGGGCAAGGACTCCCTTGGGGATTCAGCTCAGCCTGGTAGACTCAATCGAAACAGGTCCATTCCCCTCCTCCCTTTGCCCAGGCTGAGCAAAGTATCCCTGCATAGGCCCCAGGTTCCAAACAGCCAGCTCATGCACTAAGGACAGATCCTGGTCCCATTGCCTGGGGGCCTCCCAAACCATGGCTGATATGTAAAATTAAATTAAATTATAAAATAAATTTTTTAAAAAAAGAACTAGATAACAAGAAGCCTGCTACGACCATACAGTTTGTAAGAAAAAAAAAAAGTGATGGTCCATTCTTATGGTGAAGAATATTTGCTGTGTCCTAAGTGGAATTAAAAATGCCAAATCCTTTATTGAAATTATTACATACTCAAGGCAAAGAGGAGAGGAGCAAAAGCCTGTTTGGAGCACATTGGCCTTTGAAAAAGACCAAGTAACAGACCTGGAGATGTACAGGGGTAAATGAGATGGTTTCAGCGCACAGAAGTGAATGAGACTGTTTCAGTTTTATGTTTGGAACAGAACAGTATAAAATAAAAGTGTTTACTTTGGATGAAGAGAGAGATTTCCTTAGGAGAACATTTGCATTTTATAGTCTAGATTAGAAAGCTATGAAATAGAGTAGTAACCTGAAGCTTGCAGAAAAAGATATTCAAATAAATGGATTAGATCTGGATCTGTGTAATCTAAAACAGAGATGTAGACAGGAGGACACAGAACTTAGAGAAATCTACAGAAGCTGAGATAGAATTTCAGAGAACAATCTGAAAGGGGTCTCCTAGAGGGACTATCAAGGAAATTATGACGGTGTGGCCACTGATAAAATCCTGGAGTGATGAACAGCAGCTAGGGAACTGTAGGTTGAAAAATAGTGGCAGTAAAAATGAGCCCAGAAAATCTAGACATGTTTAAGAGTGGAGAGACAGCAAACCAACAACAACAAGAAAAATTCAGGGTTTTCTTAGGTAGGTTTCAAAATCATTATTTCTATGGATTCCCATGTTGCCTTGCCTAAGGGAGCACTTGAGAAATTTATGACATTGGGCCAGAAAGACAACATCAGCACCAGAGGTATTTCACAGAAAGAGGAAGGCAGGGCAGTGAGGGGTCCTGTCTGGGCTTGGAATTCACTATTAGTGGGAAGTTTCCTTTGGATGACATTCTCTAACACACAAATGTGGCAAGATTACAGCAGGGAATAGTTTGGAAGACTTAGAATTTAAGTCAACAAGGGCAGTCATTTAAGTCAAATTCAGTTCAGAACCTTGGAAAGGGAGTGACCAGATGGATGAAGCAAGCAAATGTCTCCTATGAAGATTAATGTGCTAGTGTGACTGAACCAAAGTGCCAGATATTCAGTCGACCTATGTTCTGGATGTTTATGTGAGATTGTTTTGCATATAGTTAACTTATAAATCAGTAGGCTTTGTGCAAAAACATATTGAGTTTGTAATATGGGTGGATATGTCCATTTAAGGCTTTAGCAGGAAAATACTGAGTCTTCCTCTGCTAGCAGACATTGTTTGAACTTGAATTGCAATACTGGGTTTCAAGCCTGCCAGCTTACTGTGCCTGGCAACATCCACAATGAGGTGAGCCAATCCCTGAAAATAAATTTCTATATATACACATCCTGTCTGTTCACTTTCTCTTTAGAATCCTATGTGTCAGATAGATAATGAAGACACATACATACATATATAAGTGTATTATAAATATCACATGAGAAATACTTATACTAAAACTATTATCTACCTAAAAATCTTGAAATTTTCATGGCAACCTCATCTTGAAGCATAACAAAGAGTGATGAAATATTACTTGTTTATTTTACTTCTGAAAGAAGATTCAACAGAACCAAATTCCATTACTGAAGGAAAGCAGGTTTCCTGAAGGAGTATCCCTATTCCCCACTAGGTCCCCTGGGACAGCAGCCTTAGGTCAGGGTCTTGGTGAGGTTGATTCTTCCCATGAAGCATAAGAATGGCAGAAGCTGAGTGGACCTGAGTTCTACAGCAAGGCAGATGACAGAGTTCACTGGGGCTCAAGGATCAGAGGCACTGGCCCTCCAGACTTTGGAGACAAATAAATATTCAGAACATACATTTTCTCAGCAAGTAAAGGAGAATTTTAATGTTTTGAAAACATGACATGGAACAGAAAAACATTGAAAACAAGCTCTGATGACCTGAGTGTCCAGTATTGCAAGTTTCTAAACTTTGCATAAAACACAAATGTACCTCAACCTCTCCAAAACAGAACCAGTGTTTTAGGAAACTCTTTCCCCATATGTTGCAAACAATCTCTGAGTGGAAAGTTCTTCTAGTTGAGTGTACACACACAACTCACAGATTCTCAACAGTCTGTAGATGTCATCCTTTCTCCAGGCATCTCAGTCTGCCTCATTGACATTGCTTTCACTTTTACATCTTGTGACTTTACTCCATTTTCTTCACAGTATAAATTATCTATGAATGTGTCATGGCTTACTTTGTTTTATGTCTGTTTTCTCCAACTCCAACAAGAACAGCAGTATTTGTCTACTTGGGCTCTCTGTTTTTGTTCATTGTGTATCAATCATTATTTTATAAAAAAGTAGGACTAATAGAATATATAATATATTAGTATATATAATGAGATTCATTAAAATGAATTATAATATTATTACAACAGTTATGGAGCCTGTGAAGTGTAAGAGCCTCTGCTTGCAAGCTGGAGGCCTGGAGTAGGCAGCAATGTGGCTGAAAGGCCTGGAGGACAGGGGCAAAGGTAGAGCGATGCTGTATCTTCTGTTGCCAGAACAGCAGACACCAGAGAAAAACCAATGGCCACATGCCCTCAATGTGACCACATGAATCTAGCTTTACTCTACATTTCTTTCCTCTTTAGACCATCAGAGGTTGGATTATGCCTATCCACTGTAGAGAAAGGTAGTCTAATTTACTCAGTCTGCTAATGCCAGTGGTAACCTCCTCTGGAACTATAGACATATAAAATTAATCTTTAGCTAAACATTGAGTATCAAGTTGACATTTAAGATGGACCTTGGCACTATGTATCATAAGCACCAGGGAGTAGAGAGAGGCACACACAGACCCTTGGTGTATATTTAGTAAATGAATGTAATTTGATCATATCTTGGTGACATGTAGCTTGGTGACATAAAGGACATAATTTTAGAAGAAAATAAAACATGATATGATGACATGTCAAGACTTTGCTTCAGAGTGCTCTTGGAATAAATTTATCATACATTTCCTTTCTGATCCTAGAATGACTCAATAGAAGGAAGAGTCTAATGTCTACAGGGCAATGGAATGCTTCTTTAGTTTGTGAAAGGCTTAATGATTACACTGAATAGATTGGGAGATAAAAATTATAGAAAACCTTAGAAAGAGTCTTCTCTGTGCTTATCTAGCCCCCCAACACTGTGTTGCTATTTTATCTTAAGAGTTCCTAAAAGCTCATGAATTAGAGGTTTAATTACCAGAAACTGTAGGGAAAATTTGGGCCAAACGATTGGTTAGAGATGACTTGGCTGTCAATAAGGACTATGAGGCTCAGTCTGTTGCCTTTTTTTTTTTTCATTTCCTAGCCATAAAGTGAACAGTTTTGTTCTGCCACCTGATTCTGTTAAAGTGTGCTGCTTCCCTTTGGTCTTAGAGCCATGGGGCCAGTTATTAATAGACTGGAACTTTTAATAATGGAAATCTTAAATAACCATTATCTGTGGTATTCACCATAGTAATGATAAGCTGGTTATCAGACTGTTACATACTTATATGAAAAATTAAATTAAAGTTTTAAAAACTATATTTATGTCTCTCTCTTTCTGTGTGTGTGTGTGTGTGTGTGTGTGTGTGTGTGTGTGTGTGAATATATGCTGTGTGTGTGTGCCTATGGAGCTCAGAGAAGTGTGTCAGATGCCCCACAGCTGCAGTTACAGGTGAGTGTGACTACACAATATTGGTGCTGGGAATTAAACATGAGTGCTTTGGAAAAAGCACTAAGTCTCTTAGCCGCTGCCACCTCTCCAGCTCCTTATATGACATTTTAAAATCTCATTTCTGATTCTAGATAGGAAATAGAGCAGTTTACTTGATCTGTAAGATTTGAAGGAGTCATTGCATCAGTATTCAGCCCTCCGTTTCTTTAGATGGAGCTGATTTGGTAAAGAAACATTACATAATTATTTTCTATAAAGAACTCCATTGTCAAAAATCACAAGCATGTCCCCCAATATGGCCTTTGTAAATCATAAGAATGACAGTTGATCTTTAACTGCATAGCACTTTGCCAAGATTGCTACTGGAATATAGAAGTACTCTGTTGGATGTTATCAAACTCCATCTATCCTTTTAGCTGTACCTACTGCAATAGTAATTAAGCTGTGTCTTTGATGATTACTCACTGTTTAAGGAGGTGATTATATGTCAAATGTTATGAGATAATACTAGAGATAAAATATTAGAGAAAAAATGATGCATAAAATATATCTGTTCTATCTGTAAGCAGCTTATAACTGAGGGGTCCAAAAGAGACATGCAGATTAAGGGATAACATGCACTTCAGTAAGTACCACATGACCATGCCAGGAACTGTAGGAAGTACCACATGAATAAGAGGGTTTGCAGGAAGTACTACAAAAAGTAACACACGACTACCCCAGGAACTATATGAAGTACTACAGGAAATACCACATGAACAACAGAGTCTGCAGGAAGTACCACAAAAAGTACCACATAAACTACCTAGGAACTACAGAAAGTACTACAGGAAATACCACACAAACAAACCAGGAACTACAAAAAGTACTACAGGAAGACTTCAGGAAGTACATGAAAAGCTTGCTTTGTCCAAGGAGTGTCAGGAATGAAAGGAGGAGGTTCTGCCTTCCTCCAAGAGAGCAGAGAGGCACCAGAAATGTGGTCATGAAGGAGGGATAAAGAATAAAACAAGTCTAAACTGTGAGGATGTTATTAGAAAGTCCTTTGTCTGATAACACATCAACCCTTTACTAAAATGTCTTAGACGAGACTTGCTTTTCAAAGCCTTCCCATCAGTTTTCTGGATTTTATCTGTACTTTATTGTCAAAGATCCCCTATTCTTTGGTTCCTCCAAGTCATGGATGCCAGTGGTTAAAACCCATTCACAGTGAAGTACTTGTGACTGGACAAATTGCACTTCAAGGTATGTATGGTGAAGGTTCAAGTTCAACACAAACAGGTGAGTAGCTAGGTCACAGGTAAGAGAAAAATAAATGATGATGGATGTTTTCTAAACATGTATCTAATATGTCATCATAAGGGAGATGCTGCAGAAATAACAAGGTAGCTATATCAAAGCAAGGATACAGTGTTCTTTAAGTATCTTCTTTGCTGGGATTTTTTTTTTCATTACTACCCTGCCTTGAGTGGTAAAATCGTTGAAACACATCTGAAATACTCCAGGTACTAGGTTTGTAGTAGTTCTTACTAATTTCTGAAGTGTAAGAATGTTCAAGCCATGAATCGGACTTTATTTAACCTTCCTTTAATCTTACTTTTATACTGTGATAAAATAAGTAGTCAGTGGAATGTGTTGATTATGTGTATGCATATAGCATTCAACTGAGTACAATTTCAGCTTTCTAATCAATTGATTTATGTGATAGTCATCTTAGAACAGAACTTTGGCCATGAGAACTGGGGAGGCCTGGTCCCCTTGGATGATGACAAAGCTGAACTGTTGCACAGAAGTGGGTGTCACTCAGAAACAAGGATCCAAGGAAGAAAATGCTTTTCACCTGTGTACAGCTCAGTTGAAGCTGACTAGAGGACTGGAGCTCCAGAGTCACTACTTCGTTTGTTTTGCTATTTGAGATAGGGTCTGACTGTGTAGCTGAGGTTAGCCCATGATTTGCTATCCTGCTTTTATCTCCCTAGTGCTGAGATTCCAAACTTTCTAAATTTTTTTTCCACCAGAGGAGCTCCTGCCTATAATGTATTCATATTCTGCACTGGTTTTCCTCTATTTATCACAGAGTATCGAAGTTGTATTGATGTTTAAGTTTTTTATTCACTGACATATTTAATCTATACTTCCTATCAAAAGTGATTTTTGGAGTTTCCAGATCTCTGAAAAAGAAAAATAAAATGGGAGACAATATCAAAAGATAATGTAGTTGATTCTGGCTTTGTTGCATAAGCCTTCAATTTCAGCTACTTAGAAAGCTGAGGCAGGAAGATTGAAAGTTTAGGACTGGCTTGAGCTATAGAATGAGTTCAAGACCAACCTAAGCAACTTATCAAGACCTTATCTCTTTTTTATAATTAATTTAATTTTATGTATCAGCCACAGATTCCCCTGTCCTCCCTCCTCCCACCCCCCTTCCCTGCCCTCCCCCCAATCCACCCCCCATTCCCATCTCCTCCAAGGCAAGGACTCCCCTGGGGATTCAGCTCAGCCTGGTAGATTCAGTTGAGGCAGGTCCAGTCCCCTCTTCCCTTCACCAAGGCTAAGCAAAGTGTCCCTGCAGAGGCCCTAGGTTCCAAAAAGCCAGCTCATGAACTAAGGACAGATCCTGGTCCTACTGCCTGGGGGCCTCCTAAATATTTCAAGCTACTCAACTGTCTTATCCAGAGGGCTTGATCCAGTTCCATGGGGGCTCCTCAACTACTGGTTCATAGTTCATATGTTTCCACTAGTTTGGCTATTTGTCCCTGTGCTTTTTCCAGTCATGGTCTTAATATTTCTTGCTCATATAATCCCTCCTCTCTCTCTCGCCGATTGGACTCCTGGAGCTCCACCGGGGGCCTGGCTGTGGATCTCTGCATCTGCTTCCATAAGTCATTGGATGAGAGTTCTATCATGACAGTTAGGGTGTTCGGCCATCTGATCACCAGAGTAGGTCCGTTCAGGCTTTCTCTCGACCATTGCCAGTAGTCTATTGTGGAGGTATCTTTGTGGATTTCTGGGGACCTCTCTAGCACTTTGCTTCCTCCTATTCCCATGGGGTCTTCATTTATCACGGTATCTCTTTCCTTGTTCTCCCTCTCTGTTCTTGATCCAGCTGGGATCTCCCGCTCCCCTAAGCTCTCTTTCCCCCGGCCCTTGCCCTTCATTACCCCCCCTCACATCCAGTTTACTCATGTAGATCTCATCCATTTCTCTGTCGTTGGGCAATCCCTGTGTATTTCTTAGGGTCCTATTTACTAGATAGCCTCCCTGGAGTTGTGAGTAGCAGTCTAGTCATCCTTTGCTTTACATCTAGTAAATGAGTGAGTACATACCATGTTTGTCTTTCTGAGTCTGGGTTATCTAACTCAGGATGATTTTTTTCTAGATCCATCCATTTGCCTGCAAACCTCATGATGTCATTGTTTTTCTCTGCTGAGTAGTACTCCATTGTGTATATGTACCACATTTTATTTATCCATTCTTCAGTTGAAAGACATCTAGGTCGTTTCCAGGTTCTGGCTTTTACAAACAATGCTGCTATGAACATAGCTGAGCATGTGTCCTTGTGGTATGATTGACCAGTCCTTGGGTATATGCCCAAGAGTAGACAAGC
Organism: Peromyscus eremicus; assembly: GCF_949786415.1. NCBI lineage: Eukaryota > Metazoa > Chordata > Mammalia > Rodentia > Cricetidae > Peromyscus > Peromyscus eremicus. The sequence goes on from NC_081421.1 coordinate 129,324,037, forward strand.
CCTTATCCAAACTAACCAAAAGGCAGAGAGAGAGTATCCAAATTAGCAAAATCAGAAATGAAAGGGGAGACATAACAACTAACACTGAGGAAATCCAGAGAATCATCAGGTCATACTTCAAAAACCTCTACTCCACAAAACTAGAAAATCTAAAAGAAATGAATAATTTTCTGGATAGGTACCATATACATAAGTTAAATCAAGACCAGATAAACTATTTAAATAGTCCAATAACCCCTAAGGAAATAGAATCAGTCATTACAAGTCTCCCAACCAAAAAAAGCCTAGGACCAGATGGTTTCAGCGCAGAATTCTACCTTATCTCTTTTTTTTTATAGTGTGAAAAAAGAAGAAGGGGTGGTGGGATGTAGCTCCGTGGTAGTATACTTGCTTACCATGTACCAGATCCTGGGTTCCATCCCCTGTAGTGGAGTGGTAGGAGGAAAAAAGGATGGTTACAAAACATGAGCAGTTACAGCAACATGACGTTTAACACTTTGGTATGGAGGGACATAAACAGCTAGAACTTTGGGGTTACATTTGACAATGCCAGGTGTGGTGGTATTGTGTCCCCCAATATATTGTGCACCCTAATAAAGTTTTCTGGGGTCAGAGAACAGAACAACCACTAGATAGACATAGAGGCCAGAAAATGGTGACACACACTATTGGTGAAATTATTAAGGCCACTCCACATAGTTAAAAGGGAGGTTTATTTTGTGGGGTAACTTACAAGTGAAGGGATAATTTACAGGGTCTGGGAAAGGTGTAGCGTAGTCCAGCGGTGTTCTCTGGAGAACTGTGCTCGGTCTACCTCCAGCATCCAAGGTCCAGGAAGCAAGAGAGCCGGTGCATCCATGCATCCGGGTCTCGGGTCTTCAGGGTCCTCTCTTGACCCCACCTTGAAGGTGTGACAGTTACTGAAGCCTCATTGGGGGTTAGAACTTCCAGATCAAAGCTGGAGTGGCTACTCACTACATCTCCCACTTTTGTCTAAATAAGAAGGTTCTAACCTAATACAAGACTATATACAAAGGAATGGTTATCAAATATTGTCCAGGAGTAATGAGGGATAATGACCTAGATAAGATGGAACTACAACCAATGCGAACAATATCAAGCAAGAAACACATACTAAAGTCCAGAGAAGTCTAGAGCATAGGTAAATTCGTGTTACAAAAATCATTCCAAAAGGTGTCCTATCCTAAAGAACCTGAATCTAATACTTAATATGTTCTATCTAAGTTTATATATATATATAAAACAATATATATATATATATATATATATATATATATATTGTTATAACTATAACTGTTAGTCTTCAATCCCATCAAAGACCTGAGAAGGAATATAATGGTACCTGAGAAATGGAAGATGGATGCAAGCAACTTTTGGGGATCTTGCAAGAGTAGACAGAGACAGCTGGCAGCCTGGAGAGTCACCTAATGTTACTTACTTACGTAAGTATGTGGAGTGTATCCCTGCCAGCCGGGGAGGAAGCTGAGGGTGGGAGCCACTCAGGCCTTTGGAATTTGCCTCATGTGAGGGCCAGATATTGGTGAAATTATTAAGGCCACTCCACGTAGTTAAAAGGGAGGTTTATTTTGTGGGGTAACTTACAAGTGAAGGGATAGTTTACATGGTCTGGGAAAGGTATAGCGCAGTCCGGTGGTGTTCTCTGGAGAACTCTGCTCGGTCTACCTCCAGAGTCCAGGGTCCAAGAACCAAGAGAGCCAGTGCATCCAGATCTCGGGTCTTCAGGGTCCTCTCTTGGCCCCGCCTTGTAGGCGTGACAGTTACTGAAGCCTCAATGAGGGTTGGAACTTCCAGATCAAAGCTGGAATGGCTACCCACTACACACACACACACTTTTAATCCTAGCCTTCTGGAGGCAGAGATCCATTTGGATCTCTGTGAGTTCAAAGCCACACTGGAAACAACCAGGCATGGTGACACACGCCTTTAATCCCAGCACTTGAGATCTCATGTCTTGCTTTGGAAAGACACATGCCTTTAATCCCAGGAAGTGATGGCAGGAAGCTGAAAGGTATATAAGGCATGATGACCAGGAGCTAGAAGGTCCCTTTAAGCTTTTATGCTTTTTAGCAGCAGTTCAGCTGAGATCCATTCGAATGAGGACACAGTGGCTTCCAGTTTGAGGAAATAGGATCAGCTAAGGAACTGGCGAGGTGAGGTTAGCTGTGGCTTGTTCTGTTTCTCTGATCTTAGAAATTTGTCTTGCAGCCAGGAGTTTGTAAAGCCACCCCAAGCACAAGACCAGGTTCTTTCATTTCCAGTGGCTAATACAAAGACAGTAACACAACTAAATGCAATAATACTACCAAAGTGGCTAATGTGAAAATATTTTGATATTTGAAATGATTGCATGACACAAGTATTCCTTTGGTCAGGTTATCATAGTTTTATTAAACATAATATTCAGCTCATTGGACCAATGACTGATTGACAGCTTTTCTGTGTATGGGGGGGGTAATTTTTATAGTTCTTTATAAATTCTAGAAATTAGCCTCTTATCTGAAGTATGGCTCATAAAACATTTGTCTCATTGTGTAGGATGTCTGATCACTTTTCTGGTAGTTTCCTTTGATGTATAAAAGTATTTTAATTGCTTTCATTCCCATTTGTCAATTCGGATTATTCCTCATGCAACTAGAGTCCTGTTAGGAAAGTTTTTGGTTGTGCCTGCATCTTGAAATGCTTTCCCTATGTTTTCAGTTTTTCAAGTTTTAAGACCTTTCATCTATTTTCAGTTGATTTTTGTTGAGATGAAACTTAGTCTAAATTCATATTTTTGCAGGTAGATATTCAGTTTTGCCAGCACTGTTTGAATCTAGGGGTTCCCAATTTCACAAAATGAATGATAAGGAGTACAAATGGTCACATATGTTCTGACACAACAATGGGAGACATCAGTACCCCACTCTCATATTTAGATAGGTCTCCCAAACTAAATATCAATAAAGAGCCTTAAGAACTACAGACCAACGGGATTTAGCAGATGCATTTGTAATATTCCAACCAACAGATGGGGAGTGCACATTCTTCTTAGTGGAAAATGGGACCTTCTCTGAAACTGATAACATCATAGACTACAAAGCAAGCTTAAATAACAACAATGAAATATTACTTGTCTCTTATCAGCCAATGGTAGAATAATCTAGAACTCAACTGTAACAGACCCCTTGGAAAAAACAAGTGTATTTAGAGTCTGAACAATATACCTCTGCATTAATAACAGGTCACTGAAGAAATTTGAAAATTCCTAGAATCAAATGAAAATGATAGTAATTCTTACAGTAACCCCTGGAATACAGCCAAGTCAGTCCCAAGAGGAAAGTTTATGTCTATAAACACTATATTAAAAGAAAAATGAGAAAGCTCAAATAAATAACCTAATAATGAACTTTTAGATTCTAGGAAAAAAACAAGTAGCCAAGCCCAAATACATTAGATGTTAAGAAATAATAAAGACTAGGGAGAAATTAATAAGATAGAGACTAAAAGAATAATATATAAAATTGATTAAACAGAATTGATTTTTAAAAATAATTAAAAAAGCTCAATAAAATGCTAAAAGGAAAAGAGATAAAGCCAAAGTAATAAAATTAGAAATGAAAAGGAACTTTTAGAGTAGACTTCAATGAAATCCAGGGGATTATTAAGGAATACATAAAAAATTATATTTAACTGAACTGGAAAACCTAGAAGGAATGGATCAGTTTAGAAACACATACAACATAAGTCATTAAAGTCAAGCTAAATTTAAAATAGTAAATAACATAAACAGGCCCATAATGATCAGTGAGATTGAAGCAGTAATTAAAAGTTTCCCCACAAAGAGAAGCCCAATATTGGATAGATCTATTGCTGAATTCTACTCAACTTAAGGATGAGATACTACAAACACTTCGCAAAGTGTTCCGCAAAATAGGAAGGAAAGGAACAATACCAAAGTAATTTTACGGAGCCAATATTAATCTTGATGTCAAAACTGGATAACAACAAAAACAACACCAAAACCCTTTAGTCCAATGTTGCTGGTGTACACGAACACAAAAATTTTCCAACAAGATACTTGTAAATTGAATAAAATAAAACCAACTTAAAAAGATAATATATCACAACCAAGTTAGTCTTATCTGAGAAATGCAATGTTGGTTCAATACACATAAATTAATGAAGGTAATATGCCAAATAAATTTAAGCCTCAAAATTTCATGATTTCTTATTAAATGCAGAATTTGCATTTGGCAAATTTAGAGTGCCTTTACAATAAATGTCTGGAAAAAATACAGCATAAATGTAATATATCTCAGTATAATAAAGTCTATGTACAACAAACTTATCGGTAACATCATATTAGATGGGTAAAAAATCCAACTATTTTCTCTAAACTCTAGAATGAGATAAGGATATTCATTCCCTCCACTCCTATTTAATATAACATTCTAAATCTTAAGTAAAGCAATAAGAGACAGATATAGAAGGCATACAAATGGGAAAGGAAGAAGTCTAACTGTCCTGATTTGCAAATGATTTGATTCTATACTTGAAAGACACTATAGACACTAGTAGAAAACTTTTGGATATAATAAACACTTTCAGTAAAGTTGTAAGAAATAAGCCAACAACAAATTTGCTCAGAAAGAATTAGGAAAACTATCTTATTCACAATGCCTTAAAAAAACTACTTAGGAACACACCTATCCAAGGAGATGAAAACTTTATAATATACTGCTACTACTACTACTAGTAATAATAATAATAATAATAGTAAAGAAATTGAAGAAGACATATTTTAGAAGCATCTTTCATCCTTCTGAATCATCAGAAATGGCTATATTGCCAAAGCTAATATACAGAGTCAATATAATCCTCATCAAAATTCCAATGACCATTCTTCACAGAACTAGAAAACACAGTCCTAAAATATGGACCACAAAAGACCACAGATAGTCAAAGAAATCCTGAGGAGAAAGAACACTGCTAAAGGTAGCAACATGCCTAACCAGTTCATGCTAAAGAGCTACATTGACAAAGACAGCGTGGTAATGCAGACCAATGGAAAATAGTAGGGGGCCCAGAGATAGTCCCACACAGCTATGGTCACTTTATTGTTGGCCAAGATATAAAAAACACACACTGGAGACTAGATAGTCTCAACAAATTGTTCTGGCATAACTCTCTCTCTCTCTCTCTCTCTCTCTCTCATTATAATTATTAATATTTATTTATCTATTTATCTATCTATTTTATTTATTTATGTATGTATGTATGTATGTATTTATTTATTTATTTCTCTTTGAGGGGCCTGCCACCCAGCTCCAAAGAAATCACACATGGAGTCTTATTTTTACTTATGAATGCCCAGCCTTAGCTTGGCTTGTTTCTTACCAGCTTTTCTTAAATTATCCTGTCTGTCTTTTGCCTCTGGGCTTTTACCTTTCTCTATTTCTGTATACCTTGCTTTACATTTTACTCATGGCTAGCTGTGTTGCTGGGTGGCTGGCCCCGATGTCCTCCTCCTTCTCTGGCTCTTAGATCTTTTCTTCCCAGATTTCTCCTCCTATTTATACTTTCTACCTGCCAATCCCACAACTCCTTTCTCCTACCTTGCTATTGGCCATTCAGCTCTTTATTATACCAATCATGTGTTTCAGACAGGCAAAGTAACACAGCTTCAGGGATTTAAACAAATGCAACATAAATGATATCCCACAGCAAACACATCTTTGCATCATTAAAACAAATGTTCCACAGCATAAACAAATGTAATACATCTTTTTTTTTAATTTTTATTTTGCAATACAATTCAGTTCTACATATCAGCCACAGATTCCCTTGTTCTCCCCCCTCCCGCCCCCCTCACCTTCCCCCCAGCCCGCCCCCCATTCCAATCTCCTCCAGGGCAAAGCCTTCCCCACAGACTGAGATCAACCTGGTGGACTCAGTCCAGGTAGGTCCAGTCCCCTCCTCCCATGCTGAGCCAAGGGACCCTGCATAGGCCCCAGGTTTCAAACAGCCAACTCATGCAATGAGCACAGGACCCGGTCCCACTGCCTGGATGCCTCCCAAACAGATCAGGCCAATCAACTGTCTCACCCACTCAGAGGGCCTGATCCAGTTGGGGACCCCTCAGCCATTGGTTCATATTTCATGTGTTTCCGTTTGTTTGGCTATTTGTCTCTGTGCTTTATCCGACCTTGGTCTCAACAATTCTCTCTCATATAAACCCTCCTCATTCTCGCTAATTGGACTCCCAGAGATCCACCTGGGGCCTAGTCATGGATCTCTGCATCCAGATCCCTCAGTAGTTGGATGAGGTTTCTAGCACGACAATTAGGGTGTTTGGCCATCCCATCACCAGAGTAGGTCAGTTCGGACTGTCTCTCGACCATTGCCAGCAGTCTGTTGTGGGGGTATCTTTGTGGATTTCTGTGGGCCTCTCTAGCACTTTGTTTCTTCCTATTCTCATGTGGTCTTCATTTACCATGGTCTCCTATTCCTTGTTCTCCCTCTCTGTTGTTGATCCAGCTGGGATCTCCCACTCACCCAAGCTCTCTTTCCCTCAACCCTCGCCCTTCACTACCCCCACTCATGTCCAGGCTGTTCATGTAGATCTCAAGAAGGACCCCAAGAAAGACACAGGGATCGCCCAACGACAGAGAAATGGAATGAGATCTACATGAACAGTAATACATCTTAAAATAATATTCTACAACATTATACTCTATGTTTGGGCTACTAAATATGTTCAAAGATTAAAAGCACTTCAATGTGGTTGGGACTGAGAGAGGAAGAGTTAAATGCATGATAAAATTGAAGGAGTAAGCAGAGGTAGGACTCTGTGAGGTCTTATAACCTACAGGAAGGCCTTTGTCTTTATTGGGTAAAATCTTAGGGCAATGTTAAGATGAAAGACTTTCAGAACTGTATTTAGGGAAATCACTTAAGGGGTGTTTCTTAGTACCTTGGAATCTTTGCAAAGGTTATTTGTGGAAAGATTTAAATTGTACTTATGAAGTGACATTGAGAAACTTTGAAATCAAAATAGAGAGCAAAATGGAATGTAGGGAATGAAAAATGACCCCTAGATTAAATGATTTCTATCATCATTTAAAAGTAAAACAAAAATCTTGGAAAAAGCTTGGGACTTGAAGGGGGTATGGGTGACCTAGGTTTGGATTTGTGGAGTTTACACTGTTGGACTAGCTGAAATGTGTTAAGTCAATATCCAGATCAATGGAGAGAGGTCAGGGTTGGAAGTGTCAATTGTGAGTCATCTGATTCTGGGACTAGCTGACACTGTGATGATATAGTCTGTGAGGGTAGTATATGGTAGTATATTTGGAACAAAGAAGACTTCACACTGCTTTATGGCTGTAAAGAGACAGTTGAGTGTGCAAGAGGGTAACCTGAGACGCTGGAAGAAAATTAAAGGAGCATTGTACTATGGGGGTCATGACCACAAAATCATCTGTGTTAATCTGTTCCTATTGTAACAAGCTCTGGCAAGCTGGGAGACTCACCAACAGAAGAATTCCTTTCTCACAGTTCCAAGATCAAGGTGCAGCTGATTTGTGATCTTGGTGACAGACATTTTATGGTTCATGGAGGATTTGTCTTATCATGAGATCACAACATAGGAAGGATGAAGAAGCTTCTTACTGGTTCTTTCATTTGAGGTAACCAATCCCATTTTCAATGATTCTGTCCTGATCGTCTAACTCTATCTCAAAGAATATTCCTACTGTCATCCTTCAGTAATCAGATTTCAATAAATGAACTTTGGAAGAATGTAAACATTCAGATTATTCAATTTTTCAGAAAGCACTTAAAATACTTGATTAGTTTAGCAAATGGCAAGTAGAACTTGAAGATTGTGTTGTGAATGTTATTGCATCTTCTGATGTTGGATTCTTACAAAAACTACTCTTATGAATGCAGAAAACTATGACCTTCCTCTAGCCAAGAGAATAAGGCAAAGATACATTGACACTATGGCTTCAATAAAATTATTTTAATTAATAAAAAATTGAGATTATCTTGGGTAGTTCTGGTTTCAACAGGTGAAAATATTTAAACAGGAGCAAGACTCTAATTGTTAAAGGGAGAATAAACATCTATATTTAGAGTGCCTATGCAGCCAAAATGGAAGGCATCTGGAACCTAAAAGGTGTCCCTAGGGGGCAGCCAACAAAAAGAGTTGGTCATCAAATCTATAAGAAATAAATTCTACCAGCAGCCTGAAAGCATTCAAAAAATGGATCCTTCCAAAACTGAGTTTCTAGTAAGACACAAGCAGAGAACCTAGGACTGAACTCTAGACTCATAATTGATAGATAATAAACAACAATTTAGCCAGTGGATTCATTTATGGCTGGTGACATGGAAATAGAAAAGCCTTACAGCAGAATGAAGAGGTTATTGGTGATCTAAATGGAAGCGATCCTAGGCAAGTGACAGGACTGGAGCCCCATCAGGCTTGTTTGAAGGAGCAAGTGTGAAGCAAGCAAATGCAGCTGCCATAGAAGGCTCTTTGGGGAGATCTTTGGAACAGAACATAAACACGTGTTTTTAGCTGATCAGGAATATAGTTTTGAGAACAGATTTTTATTGAACTTTTTTAAAAATAAAGAATAACTTGGCCATATCTAAAAGTCTGTTTGTACAAGAATCAAACTTATTTTTTTCCTGAATGTTTACTCAGCCTTGCTAGCTGCAGCATAGCCAGATGAAATTAATATTTAACAACAAGCTAAGAGCAGTGTATGGTGACCTAATGTTGATCTCAATGTTGAAAACACTATAAAAGATTATAGGTTATCAAAGACAGCAGTGTGAAATATGCCATTTATCGAAACCTTTCTCCACAAAGAGAGCCTGTCATCTGAACAAAGCTCCACATTCCTCTCTGTTCTTTTGATAGGTAGATGATGCTCCTGGACTTTCTGTGATGCTGCTTTTCTGAGGTAGAAGTTTTCTCTGGGAATTAAACAGAAGATGTGGGATGGACCCTAAGCTGAACCTGTGGAATGAAGAGGACATAACTACAACATGTGTTAGATGAATTGACAGATAACATGAATAGTCTAGCAGTTGCAAGGTCAGTTTGATGCCATCTCTGTGGAACTTGTACTGCACTACACATTACTTTTTCTGTAAAAAGGAGTAACATGTTCTCTTGCCACATCCCCATCTCCTCCCCCTACCCCTCGTGGGGACCCACAGAGACTCCATAGTGAGGCCTTATTCCATCTTGACTCAGGGTCAGAGAGTCTGAGTTTGCTTTACCCCACAAGGCTGCATAATAGGATGTTTTGGCCAAAGGCATGGTTACCAGGTGTACTATATACTTCAAGGCCTAATTACAAGATGCTTTGCCATAAGGTATGGTTACTAGGTGTTTTGAAAATTAAGGAAGGCTCTACACTTGTTTGTACTTTGTATCTTGACCTTGAAAGGGGGATGTCTTTTGCCTTTCTCCTTGCTGGTGTATAAAAATCCCATTAGATATAAACTTGAGGTGACTGTGGTATTGACCCAGAGCTCTCCCAAACGTATCCTGTGTCTCTGTCGTTTTCTACCTACATCTATTTTTTCATATCTATTATTTCTTAATCCTCACTCCTCCTTTCAAGGACTATTTGGCAGGTCGTTCTGGTCCCCTAACACTGTCCATGCTCCTAATTTACTCAGGAGATCTTATGTATTTCTCCTTCCTAGGGTGATCCATGCATGTCTCTCTTATCATGAATTTTTGGATACTTGGCAATTTTGATATAAAATGTATTCTATTATCCTTGAACAAAAGATTAATTTGGCATAAAATAGTAATATTAGCAAGCTAAAGGAGATAGAGTTAGAGGAAGGGGAAGAAATGAGAAGGCTGAAGAAAACTTTTTATGTCCCAGGTTCTGTGCAACACACTTCATATAAATCTTCATCTCACAATAGTCCTGTAAGACATCAAGGCATAACCCACCATCACCCTTATTTTAGAAGAATATAAACTGAGTCTTTCATGAAAACAACACACAATATATCACAGCTGGTTATTGTTACGTGCATTGTGCTAGAGAATAGACCTTTTTACGTGCCTCAAAAGTAGATAAATACCACAATGTTCTGTCTCTACTATTAAAAAGATGTTCTTTTTTTTTTTTATCAGAAGATAGTGTTCCCCTGTCAGAGCACAGGGAGGATTTCTCATTACATTAACAAGGGGTAATCTAGATCTCTAGGAAAGATATATATCTATTCTTGTGAGGATTTGCAGCAATTATAGTAATAAAATTCTTAGCTACATATGAAGTATTTTAATATACACAGTTTATACCAGAAAGAAGTAAGTCCTAAGTATGACATAGTATATCTATCAACATTAGACTCGTCTCATCTGCCATAAGTCATTTGCTTAGCTGGTGGTTTTTAGACTTAACCTTGCATCACAGTCTTTAACATGGCTTCTTAAACTACAGACCACTACTCTAGTCTTAAGAGATATTTATTCAGCAAGTTTGGGCATAAGCCTTTGACTCTGTTCATCTAGTGAATTTTCAAGTGATTTACATGCTGCTGGCTTAGATGCCATAATTTAAGAACGACTACTTCAGATAGGAGTTTATATCTTTACCAATCCATGTAGGATGGCTGGCCTGTTATGCCAATCATTGGAGGATAGTCTGGGCTACATAGTGAAACTTTGTCTCAAAGAACAAATATAAATATATAAATAAAAAATTTTCTGTAAAGAACCAGATAAAGGACTTTGGCTTTTTCCTGTGGAATATTTAGCCTGAGTTGTGACTACATGAATATTTCTGTGAAGCCTATGTTTCCATAAAGTCTTACTCATGGAAATAGGCATCAGAATGGATACCAAAGTAAACTGCAGTTGAATAAATATTTGCCTATATAATTCACTAAAAGGGTACTCATGGAAATTACTATTCATGTTAAACAGCAACTCTCTGGAAACCATTTACCAATGTTTCCACAAATCTTACTTCCAAGTTTTTAAGTAAAATCTATAGACCTATACAAGAGATGAATAGGAGAGGAGAAAGTCCAGCATTACCTATGAATTCAGTGGAAGAAGTAGTACTTAAAAGTAAGGATCTTCATAAATGCTTATAGTGGAACAGCATCTTCACTTTCACATTTTAGTTTTCATTGGATATTGTTTATAGTGTTAGAGGACATAAATCCACCACTATGTCACTCTAGTGAATGACACAGAAGTTATTGCACAGAGGTCTGTACTGACTAATACACAACACACAGTGAGAGAGCTTCACTTGCTGAGTATGCAGGCAGTGTATTTGATCCTTATCCATACTTCAAACAATTTAAAATGCAAATATAAAGTTAATACTCTATGTCTGTGGAGCTCAGCATTAACTTCATAATTAAGAAATGTAAGTTCTTAAAATTGGACAAAATTCAGAGGAATGTTTGTCATAATGGAACATAATTTAGCATGCCAAAAATAACTACATGCAAGTACCACAAGGAAAGTTAGTATCATGAGTCATCTTACAAACTTCAAATGTGAATATCATGTCAAGTCTCCAACAATCTGTTATATGCTATGGAATATAAATATTTAAATAAAGTATTACAGATAGCTACACATTCTAATATAAAATAATTTGAGGCTGGATTAAAGTGTTTTATAGCGTCATTTATAACATCTATCTTTCAAAACATTTTACTAAATTCCATTAAATCAAAAATTTCAGCTTGACAAATGGGTGTACATTTACCCTTAGGCATTTAATTCTCTAGTAACACAGTGCTTTTCAAAGAGTGTGGCATTTTAAGAAAGAAAAAAGTGTTCAAAAGAGAACTGTAGTCCAAAGAAAATTGTAAGGTGTTGATTTTAAGCACATTTCATAAGTTTCTTTCCCTCAAGACTCCTCAGAACATTAGTATGTACGGTGTATAGAGATTTTAAAAGATTTAGAATACTATGTGGACTTTTCTGTTCTCGTTTAACACAAAATATAAATGTCATGAAAAGTCCCTAAAGTACCAAAGAAGAGTACTCATGGGAAAATAGGGCTTTTAGCACTTGTATTTGTTTTAATTTAAAAAAAATCAGGTCAATTTAACATATATTTATTGATACTTCTCAAATTTGCTTGAGGTTTTAAAAGTGAACTGGTTCATTTTTTGTTCCATTCATAAAAAATCTACCTAGAACATGAATATTATGATTAGACATACTTACACTCCTCTTCAGGCCTCTTCCGAAGTGCTGCACGAGCCTCCTTATAAGGACTTCGCTGATATTGTGGGGGATTCCTTCCCCGTATTAGGCTCTCCATCCTGTAAGAGAAAGACCAAGATTATTTTAATACCCAAATCTTGATTGATAATGGAAATATCAAATTCAAGTTTAAATACTGACAGAAGCTTTATAGTTCACACCACTGAAATTATCTAAGATAAGATGACAAGGGAGCATGGAGCATGGTAAGCTGGAAAGTGCTTGGCTTTTAAAAGGCATTTTGATTTAAAATGTTACAAAAATAACATGTGGCACTAGAGAAACAGCTCAGTAATGCCAGTACTTGCCCTATAAGCACAAGGACTTGACTTTGATCTCCAAAAACCATGTAAAAATATGTGATGGCATGCTCTTGTAATCCCAGTGCTAGGGAGGCAGACAGAGGGATCCCTAGGGCTTGCTGGTCAACCACCACAGACTACTTAACAAGTTCCAGGACAGCAACCCCATCTCAAAAACACAAACTAGACTGAGCAATGACAACTGACTTTGTCTTCTGGCATCCACATGGATGTGCACATGTATGTGTATACACACACACACACACACACACACACACACACACACACACACACAAACACCATGTGGACAAAGCTCATACACAGTTCAATAAGAGAATGTCAAGACTGAATGTTTGTGTCTTACCCCCAATATAAAGGTATTTGGAAGTAATTCAATTTAGAAGTAGATTTAGAGGATGTTATAAGGGTGGGGTCTTCATAGTGGGATCACTGTTCTCCTAAAGTGGGGAGAAAGAGCAGAGATCTCTCTCTTCCACACAGGGCCAGTGAGAAGACTGTCCAGGAAGAAGGCCTTTCCCCAAAGCAAATCTGCCTGCACCTTGACCATGGATTTCCCGGCGTCAAAGCCATGCGTTGTACATGTACATCATTTAGCCACTCAGTCTATGATAATTTATCACAACAGTGCAATCACTCCAAAGGGAAGTTATTAAGAAAGAATAATCACTTGAAAATAAGCACATTTATAAAAAAATAAGAAAGTAACCCTTTAGGAAGGAAGAACGTGCCCTGAACATTTCAAAGATTAGTCTTCAGGAATGGACTTCTATTTCTTTCCATGCTACTGGGTGAATCTGAAAGGATTTCTTTATTATTATTACTATTGTTTCATTATTAATAACAATAATTATTACTATATGTACATATTAATGTGCTTGTGGACATGTTTATAAGATATAAAAAAATCTCAGAATATACAATTATAACTTGAATCTTAGTTCCACTTGAAACTCACTTTAGGTGAGAAAAATTTATTGATCTTGAAATAATGATGGTACCATGGCCGTAACAAAAGAGGTACCTGAAGGAGTTAAGATACAATTTGCTTTCATATTGTATTGTGGGAAGGGATCCTAACTTTTGCCATGAGGGTTAGATGTACAAACTAAATTGTATCAGGTTTTCTAGTTCCTGACTCTTGAACCAATTCAATACAATTTTAATAATATCATTTAGCAAACATATGAATTTCCATGACAGTCTAATGATAATTTAAGTGGATATTGACTTATATTTATAAGTTCAATGTACTAAAATAGAGCAACTATAACTTGCATATGCAATGATAATTTAAGTGGATATTGACTTATATTTATAAGTTCAATGTACTAAAATAGAGCAACTATAACTTGCATATGCAAATGTCTCCATAGATGTGTAAAAGCATGTTTTTTAATGCTGGGGATTGAACTGAGGGGGTCTTGAATGTAGTAAGTACTCTACCACTGACCTACATCTTCAGCCCTCATGTAGTTTAAAGAAATGTTTTACTTATCATAATTAACTTCTGCTATGAATCGAGAAGTTACCTAGGTTGTAAACCATTCCTGAGAAAACTATTGTTTTTAATATCTCTACTATGTGAGAATAGAAGTCCATTTACATGTAGCTATGGTGGGGAATAGGTGAGGTGCTTTCAAGAGTTGGGGAGTTTGCACTTGAATGATTACAATTGGTATCCAAGGACCAAGTCTCTAGAGGCTGCATCTAGGAACACCAAAGATATGTCAGGAGATATGCAATGTTAGGAGTAAAGCATGACAAAGATGGGGTGGGCTTCATGCTGACTGTTGGCTGTGGGGCCCAGTTTAAAATCCTTTTCTTTTTGATTGGTATGCAAAATAAATAAAAATTTCTTAATAAAAATAAAAAAATCTTTTCTCTTAGAAGATGGCATCAGGGAAACTTGCTCACTTAGTCTGTACTTCAGTTTTTCATCAGTAAAGTCATGGTCACTTCTACTATCTTATTGTGAGGATTAGACATGTCATCACAGATGAGGTGGTTTGTGATATGTCACAGAGCAACAGAGCAGGTGAAGAAATGGTTATGAATCACAATTTTGGTAAATAGAAAAGAAACTATGAAGTGATACTATTGTGTCCATTGTGCTAGGGAAAAATGTCAAAACTTCCCTTTATTCATTAAAGAATAGGAACATTTAGCCTTGTGGAGAAAAATATCTGAGGAAATAAATGTTTCAGTCATCATAGAAACAGAAAACATGCACAGCCATTGCAGACGCATAAATTAAACTGCTTTGAGATTCCATTTCTCCCCAGCCAGATGAACTACCATATAAAGAAAAACTATAGCAAGTGCTGGAGAGAATGTGGAAAAAGGGAGCCTTTATTCACCACTGGCAGGAAGGCAGACTAGAGAAGCCACCATGGAAATCAGTATGTGTAGGGGTCCTGAAAAAACTAAAAATAGAACTCCCATATGACCCAGTTATACCATTTCTGGGAACAAACCCATAGGATTCCATATTCTATGACAGGGAAAGTACACCCACATCATTGTTATTCACAATAGCCAGGAAATGGAGTCAGCCTAGATGACCATAACTTATGAATGAATGGATAATGAAAATGTGGTTCATATGTTTAATGGAATTTCACTCACCTGTAAAGAAAAATGAAATTTACAGGAAGATGAATGAAACAAATTATACCTAGTAAGGTTCAGAAAGGCAAATACCACATGTATTTCTTTATCTAGCTTTCAGTTTTTATGCACAAGTATTCATGTAGGAAGGATCATGGGTAGTGATCAGGAAACTAGAAAGAGGCCCTTGAGAAGAAGAAAAGGATGGAGCAGGTGTTAGAACACATGTGATAAAAGTGTGGGATTGAGAATACTGGGGTCCAGAAGGGTACAAACAAAGTCAATGACAGGTAGGTGGGGAGAGAGAATTAATCAAGACCATGTATGTATGAAAAGAAAAAAAAGACATCCATACATAATAACTGACAGTTTTTAGAGATGAAAATGTTAATACAGTACACTTCAATTGATCAATTCAAGAGATCATATATGATAATTTAAGAATACTTAGATAAATAAAAATGGCCTATTATCCATATCATACTATCTGAAGATCTAAATATCCTATTATTTCTCAGCAAGTTTAGATATTTCAAAATTTAGTACTATTCTCTGACTTTAGGAATAATACTGAAGCATCTATAATGTCTCACCATTTACTCCTGTTTCATTCAATACACAATGAAGTCTCCCAAAAGAATATTTTTAAATTGAGTAAGTAAAGGCTTAGAGTTTCTCAGTGATGTACTCATAGCCACATAGGATGTAGAAGATGTAACCAGTCTTTCCTGCCCCTTGCTTTCTGATTTTTACTTCATTATTCCCATGGACTCATGATTGTATGGAAATTATATGCCTACTACTCTACTAAGAAAGATATCTTTAAATGAGTTAAAAATCCTTCGTATACATAAAATTAATACTAGACGTCTACCTATATATGAATGTTTTATATATATAAGCTACTCAGTAATCAAACAACACTACATAAATGTATGTATATTTGTTTGTTAATATGCTGATTCCGTGTTGTGTTTTGATTGCTGTCCTGGTGTCACTTAAATGTCAGCTTCATTCAGTGAGATTACTTTCAAGAACTACTGAAAAGTTAACCAGAGCCCAAGAAATTTTCCTATAAATTATGTACATCACATGGTCATGGAAGCAAACACTGAAGACATTAAAATTCTCTTTATTCTTTAGAGTTGTAAATGTTGTGCCCACTGGGAGACACACATTCATGTACACAGTGTTATATAACTGACACTCCAGTCTTCTGGGGATCACACTGCTGTCTACGCAAACTCTTCAACCAGTACAATTTATGATGCATGGTGCGCATTAGATGGATAAACAAAGTTTCCAAGGATGAAAGCTTGTAGTACCTCCAGAACTCTGCAAATGAGCTGCCCGTCTATTCTCCAGCCTGGCATGCCCCCAGTGGAGTGTGTTAATAGTTCCAGCAATGAGAGGTGAAGTGTGAGGACCACAGGTGAGGCAGATGGTTTGTCTCATTGAGAAACTCTAGGAAGTGTGCCCCACATGTCCTTTTCTGAGAAGTATGTGCATTCATGTAAATATCAAACAGCATGAGTGGACATTTGGAATTTGTAAGCCAAAGGTGTCTGCAACCTGTTTGGTGTCTCCCCAATCTAACCAGGTCTCAACCATCTGTGAACCTTTAAATAACCCTTCACTCTATTCCAAAGGGTGCTGATGGTAGTAGTCAGTAAAGTCAAGTTCTGCATGATTCTGCTCAGATATTGTTCAATGTTGAAGAACTCCTACAAACATCAATTACATATTTGAAAATGAAAAGGAAGAAAGTTCAATTGATTCACTTAATTGATAAATTCAATGACAAATAGAGAGGGGGATAAGGGCTCAGGATAAGAGAGAAGGTAGGATAAATGCTGTAAGAGTGAAGAATGACCAAAGAGATAGTGCAAAGTCTTGCTACATCACCTGGTGGTCTATCAGAGCAGCCACTGAATAATTTGAAAGGCTAGTGATTATCACAGTAAAATGATTTTAACTTCAGACTTGTCTGGAATAGAATACACACTTACATTGATATGGAATTGTGGCCTGGAATGAGAGTGTGGCTAGGAATAAAATTTGGTTGATGCAGATTTATGCTGGATGGAAGAGGAAGAGAGAGATTAACTTGTAGCACAAGTCTTAAAAGGTCTTATTAATAAAAACAAACCCAGAGCCAGGTATTGGGGTGAACGCTGAAAGATCAGAGAGACAGAACCAACCACAGCTAACCTCACCTTGCCAATTCCTCAGCTCTGACTGGATCATGATGGACATGGAAGTTGGGGAAAGAATAAGTTTTCAGGCATAAGCATCCTCAATGTCTATTGTAGGCAGGTTTTACCATGGTCATTTCATTATGACTAGTTTCTCTCTCAGAGATGTGAAGTGATTTGCTTAGGGTCATACAGAGCAGTTTGGCATTTAGATCCAGATTTTTCTCCATTGTGGGTTTTGCTATACAAGTTTCTGAGAGGATGGGGATGTAGGGCAGCTGTGGTGTCCATCTGCTGGCTATGCATAGCCACGGTGGACTTTAAACTGGCTAGTATCACAGAGGAACGAAACTTTGGATTTAATAATTTTATTGAGTCTTAGTTAATTCCTAGTTTATTCCAATGGGAATTTCAGTAACCACATATGATTATAGCTTTACACAGCTCAGCATATCTAGAAGTATCTAATATTCACAAAATCATTCACATTTCAGTTTTTTCTATTGATGTAATAAGACATCACGACCAAAAGCAACTTGAGGAGGAAAGGCTTTATTTCAGCTAGATATTATGGCTTGCTCAATCTGCTTTCTCATAGTACCTAGGACCACCAGCCCAAGGGTGGCACAACCCACAATGGGCTATGCCCTCTCATATCAATGATCAACCAAGAAAATGAATCCCAGACTTGCCCACAGACCAACCTAATGGGGTACATTTTATTAATTGAGGTTCTCTCTTCCAAAACAACTCTAGCTTGTGCCATTGACATAAAACTAGTCATTACAATATATCTTAGGTATCTATAAATTAACACTTTGATAGAAATAATCCATAGTAAACTAAATAAATTACAAAATAGGACTAAAAATGCAAGGACAGCCTGATTATGCAGATAAAAGGATGATTGTCACATACAGTTAGAAATAATAGTGGACATAGATTTATACTCTTGTAGGGAAAAGGAAACTATAAAGTCAAAGAGTACAGAGGTAACATACTATGAACATTAATTTTACAAATCCTTTAAACTGTCACTTCCATGGTCTTCCAAGTCTCTTTTCTTAGATTTGAATTTAAAAAAGAGTTGAAGGAGCAGTGGAGTGGGCCTTATTTCATCAGTGGTAAGTTTTTGAAGGAGGGTTGAGTCCAAACCACAAAAATCTGATCTCCAGGGTATGCATGTGCAGGGTATAACTGAGTGCTTATAGGGATCCAAGTTGAATGACAAATGACAGCATAGGAACAATCAGTACTCGGGGATCTTGGCTAAATATGTTGAATACATCATGGGCAAACTACAGTCGAAAAGGAAGATCACTGTGAAGAGAATGAATTTCATTCAAACAAACTATCTAGAAAAAGTAAAATTCCTATACCAGAAATACAGGCAAAAGGCTGTGGAGTTGGAGCTAAGTCAGGTGTCTAGAGGGAGATAGCAGTAATTTCTCAACGAGCAATAATCATCAATGGTTTCAGAGAGGAAACAGTTTTACATTTCTGGATCAAACGCCTTGAAAACCAGCAAACACAATGGAACATTTTCTCCATTTTTGATTTTTTTTTTTTTTGTTTTTCAAGACAGGGTTTCTCTGTAGTTTTGCACCTTTCCTGGAACTCACTTTGTAGACCAGGCTGGCCTCGAACTCACACAGATCCGCCTGCCTCTGCCTCCAGAGTGTTGGGATTTCTCCATTTTTGAAACTGATTTTTAATTTGTTTGTGTGACTTATGCATATGTCCCTATGTGCACATACACATGTAGGTACACATGCACACATGCAAGTGAAGGCCAGAGCTTAGCATCTTAGGTCTTTCTTGATGGCTTACTAACTTAAGCTTTGAGACAGAGCTTTTCACTGAACCTGGATGAGTCTAGACTGATGGGCCAATGAACTCCAGGGATCTACTTGTCTGTGAAGTGAATGTTACTTCTGCTGTGAATATCTTTTTACTTTGATTCTTGGGATCTAAACTCAGGACTTTATGCTTGAGTGGTAGAAACTTTACCAACTGAGCTATTTCTTCAGCTCACCCCTTATTTTTTCCCAAAAAAAAGAATCAAAATTTGATAGGTACCATTAAAATTTTCTTTGTATAAAAGGAAACCAGTTCTAGAATGTGAACACTATATAATTTCCTCTGCAGATGTAGCAAACAAATGATTTGTGAAAAACCTGAGATGAATGACAGTAACATATGTAGCAACAGGAAAAGGTCAAGGTCTTAAACATCAGAATTCAGGTCTTGCATCAATTTCTTCCCTTCTAGGTTTTCAGAAAAGATTTTATACATTTAGTCTATCTAGGTAGTAGCACTGTCTAACAGAAGGCTGCTATCTTCATGAAGGAATCTAGTAAACAAATTAGATAGTACAGGGATAGAAAGCATCCTTTAGCAAAGTCCTTAAAAAAATGACTAACTTGTGAGATTTAGAAATATGCCCAGCAACTAAATCATGAAAGAATAGCTATTTATAATATTTAGTTTTCATGCTTTTTAATGGTTGGTGTCTATGAGTGAGAACCCAAAAGTCACCAGGGAATGGACCCCATTCCTTCAGAGAAGCTGCTGTGACCTTCCTCTCATCCCCAGCTTTGTCTTCTGGATCTTCCATCTAAGGATCCTACACAGTTATCCTACCCTGGAGTCTGGCAGAAGTCGTATCTCATGGGCCTGGCCAAACCGATTGAAAATGGTGTATTTATTTGAAAGGATTTAGCGAATTAATGAATGGCATTTGATAGAAATGTTTGCTCCAGTACAGGGCTAATGTGTCTGTGGTTATGCCTCTATTTGGTCTCATAAGAACTCTCTGAGGTCAGTATTTTAGAGCAAGATTAAGACTCATGCTTAGACTTTCTGTTTCTTGCAGATCCCCCAACTTGAGCAGAGCTGGCAGAAGAAGTTCTTTTCTTTTATTCACATTACTTATCCTTCCAATGGAGCCTTCTGTCTCAGAGAAGGAAGTACTACCACATACGATAACTGCTTAGATATAGAAGAAATGCATGCCAAGGGACTATAAAGTATTCATTTCTTGAAGGAAAATGGAGGTGGTTGACATCAAAGAATAAATGTCATTCTTTTGGAAATATACAAAAATATATAAATAACCCACCATAGCTTAGAATATAAATGACATCAGTCCTTCTAGTCAGTTATGAGATTAAATTCTGCCTTCAACCTGTTTTCCTTCTATGAAGAATTTCTGTACACATAGGCCAGTGGTCAGTCTTTGGACTGAGAACTGCTGAAATAATATTCTGGAGTTTTCTCTAGAATTTTACATATGGTAATGACAACTCACAACAATGGTACTGTATATTCTCTTCAGGTAGATGAATCACCATGGTTAATACAGTGAAAACTCTGATGGATATGAGTAAAAGGCAAGACCATGGTCCCAATCACACTGACAATTTTTAGGAATTTTCAGATTATAAAATACTTTAATCTCAGTATTTCATACTAATATGAGAAAATAGAACACATGATTTCCTTTACTGGAGAAAGAATAATAACATTGGCTCATTTGTTTAGGAAGATGGGTTTCTGGGAAAACCTGAATTAAGTCCCTGTTTAAGACTGGGTAAACAACGTGGAACTCCAGACAACTCTGATGGAGTTGTACAATTTTGTGATTGTTTCGGGAACAACAACAACAACAACAACAACCCTAAAAACAAAACCCCAAAGACCCCAAAACCTTTTTCCTTTATCCCCTTTCCTTGTGGGGCCACTAAGAAATACCAGGTACATACTAATTTCACCTGTAGCATCTGTGCCTGTCATTTCTTCTTAGTTCCTTCCAAGAGTCAGGAAGAACTTGTTCTCTCCACTGGCTATTGACTTTTTCGGGGAAGGGTGAACACATTCTCCACTAAAGAAATGTCAAAGCTTCTCTCTTGATCCTTGCTCCATTAAGACCTTTTAAGTCAAGAGTCAGATTTATCTGTGACTGATGACTTCTGTTTCACTCAGTTCTTGTAATTGCCCATGAGGTCCTGTGTAACTTTTCCTCATCTCACTTTTCCCTCTATCTTATTTGATCCCATGTTACATATGCTCAGTTGACTGAACTTCAGCAAATGTAACAGACTCTTGTCTCAGGCCTCTACCTTGGCAGTATCATTTCTCTGGAATCCCTGCACTTATCCATTTTTGTTTAGATGTTTCTCTTTCAGTGGTGCTTCCTCCAGTAGCCACACTCCATCCTTCACTCCCTGCAGCTTCCCTGATGTCCATAGCTTCACCAACTTCTTGGTCTTCCTCACCAGGCTCTTATTTTCATTTTGACTTAAGAGTCCATCAGTTTTAGCATCATCTTTATCCTCTTTCAATTCAGAATTTGTTTGTTGACTGTAAGAGTCAAAACATGCTTCAAAATGAATGTATAATAATGTGAATATTGCTTTTGTTTCTATTAAATAGTAAGAAAATGTGAATATTTTCCAAAGATGATAGTGAACTTGTTTATTTTTCCTATTTGTTATATTTTGCTTATCTATTTGAGGCTATCTATATTGTTGAATATGAGGAGGCTACAACATCCTAGTGAGCTAACTTTAATTGTGAAACAATGATTGGGCAACCAATGCTGCTGTTTGACTTTTGGCCTGTTTACCTTGTAATACAGGGCAGTATGTGCTATGGAATGCTGTTCTGTATGTTGTGATTGCGTGTTGCTCTGATTGGTTGATAAATAAAATGTTGATTGGCCAGTAGCCAGGCAGGAAGTATAGGTGAGATAAGCAGACAAAGAGAATTCTGGGAAGTGGAAGGCTGAGTCAAGAGTCACTGGCCAGACACAGAGGAAGCAAGATGACAAGGCAGAACGGAGAAAAGGTACCAAGCCACGTGGCTAAACACAGATAAGAATTATGGGTTAATTTAAGCCTAAGAGCTAGTTAGTAATAAGCCTGAGCTAATGGCTGAGCAGTTGTAATTAATATAGGCCTCTGTGTGTTTACTTGGGGGACACAAATGGGAGAGATTTGTCCTGACCACTGGCTGGCTGGTACACAGGAAAACTTCTAACTACAAGTATGTATTCAACATTAATGTCCCAAGGAACACTGTTTCACACACACTCCTCTTAAGTGAGAAATATCTCTTGGAAAGAAATTATTGTTTTGTATTTTAAAGGTTTTCTTATTTTATCTGTTTGAGTGTTTGCCTACATGCATGTCTGTGCGCCATATGCACACAGTGCTGAGGAAGCCAGGAGAGGTTATCAGATCTTCTGGAGCTGGAGTAACAGGTGGTTGTGAGCTGCTGTGTGGTAGCTGCAAACTAAATCCAGGTCCCCTACAAGAGCAGCAAGTACTCTTGACCACTGGGACACCTTCCCAGTTCCTTGTATTGCATTTTAAATATGTGTTTAAACATCAGTTTTAATGAGAATATATTTATAATTGTGTTCATTGACACTAATTTGGATTCATGTTTCCTGGCTTATTTTGCTTTCTGTTTTCTGTTTTGCCTTTCTTCCATTTTCCTCTTTATTTTTTTTTTGATCTTGAAATTTCTTCCATGCCTAGATAAATTTATATATTTAATAGGTGCTTATTATTTTTCACTGAATTATCTACTTTTAAAACCACTTTTCTTGGTTTTGAAGATCTTCCTTGAATAGTTTCTTTCAAGTGAGTCAGGAGATTTTTAAATGAGCACAGTTGTTGTTGATCTGAAAATGTCTGGATTCTGTACCTCCTAAAATAAATACCTTTGTGAAATGAAGAGTTAATGATGCACAGTTGCACCCAATAGCCCACTGAATGTGCTGTTTCTGGCATTGTGGCTTCCTGGTTACAGCTTCAATGGCAGTTGCTTCTCCCTGCTCTGACCTCTGCTCTCTTCCCTTAGACACAGAAGCAGTAGCTTTCTGTCCTTGGAAACCTCACAGATGCATCATCCTGAATTGTTGCTCAGCTTCCTCTTTTCCTGGCCTTACAAATTCATCTGGTTATTTTTATAGACTGTCTTTTTCTCACATTTCCATCCATGTTTCTTGAGACGCCCACTTTAGAAGACTCAGGTATTTGAACCCTCTGTACTACGACTCTTCTCAGTCTCCTTTCTGCACTCCGGTTCATGGATAGACTTCTTGTGGTTGCTGATTTCTCAGTGTATTTTGGGATTTTATATAATAAGCTCATTTTTTTTTTGGACAATCATCTTTATGGGTTATTGAGGTTCTGCTAGTGATTTCTCTTTGTTGTGACTCTTAGCTACTTCTTGATTTTCTAGTTATTGCAGTATTTCATTTGAAAGCTTTTAAACTATATCATGATTATGTGTCAGTTTCCATGGAAAGATACTTGCAGAGGTCCATGCTGATAGCAATGAAAGTCACATTTAAAACAAATTCTGTTATCTCAATGACACATATTTGGAAGTGATCAAAACAAGATAATAAAAATTATTTAAAAAGTCACTTTTGTATCTGAAATATGAGATCTTGGAGCCTTAGAAATGGCACATGAGTAAGCTTCCTGAGAAGGCAGAGGTAGGAAGACAGGAGCTAGGACTCCCACTTCATCAGTGCCAAACTGTCTAGCTGTAAGACCTCTCTTATCCCTGGGCTTTATGTGTTATATCAAAATAATATCAAAAATATACATTATTACTTTAGGCTAAAGTAAAAGCCATTAAAAGCCTATAGTTGTCATACAAAAGTGGTGAATTGAAAACTAGCTGCCACTAGGTACACTGGGAAGAATCAATAAAAGAATGTATGGGTGGTAATCAACAGGTGCCCATCATTTTCAATATTAACTTACCAAAAGGACTCATTTCAGCTGGCAGAAATAGTCTATCAACAAACAAAAATGTAAGTATGTCTGTGACTTTTGTGAAAAGCCTAATTTTTTTTTTTAAAAAAAAAAGGCTTGAAAGATATTATGAAAAAACCTGGCTAGTTCTGCAGAACTATTTTAGTCAAAATTTTAAATAGAAGAAAATCTGAGTGCTCCCTTGGTCTCTTTCTGTTAATTTTCTTTACTTGTTATACTTTCTCTACCTTTCTTTTGGCAACATACTTGGCATGTCAATAACATCCTGTGGTTAACACATTCAATATTACCCTTTATCATATTTCATATCTATGACAAACCTTAGGAAATCACATGTATGTCCTGGGGTGATTTAGACATGCAACACTCCAATGAGAGGGATTTTTATAACTAGACAATATAAGCTACCTTCTAATCTTGCACGTATGTGTAGCTTATTCTGAAGTAAATCTACATACAGAAAGAGTCATGAAGCACTAGTAGTTCTGTGAAAAATATCATATTTTCATAAGCAGTACTTTGGCCTGACCAATTAACTGTCTTAAATAATTGGAACTTATGGGTTTATCATTTCCTTTAAAATGATCATGCCTTTAGTCTTTCAGATTAATCCTTGGATAAATTCCAGAATATTTTTCACTGTCAGTAACTCAGTAACACAGAAGTGCTAGTGAGAAATTTGGTTAGTGTAAATTGAGGTCAGTAATTAGTATCATGCAAACATGAGTGAATACACACACACACACACACACACACACACACACACACACACACACACACTGCAATGGCTCAGTCTGAGGTTTATACTCAGCCATGGGTCTTTTCATCTTATGAAGCAGCATGGTTTTGTCATTGGACATTTACTTCTATTCCTTCCTTCCCTCTCTGTCTATTCCTCTTCTTCCTTCTCATCTGTTGTGTGATTTACTGTAGGGAGACATGAAGACACCTATTGTTATGTTTTTCTTTGCTCTGGCACTGCTGTTACTTGTCTATTGTGAAAACCATGGGCATTTATCAATGTTTAGCTTCTGGGATGGAAAGGGTTATTGTACAATAGAAAAGCTTGCAGAAAGTCTATTTTACATGTAGAGGAATGTTTAAACTACAGATTTTGTTAAATAAACTGGGCAGGGGTGGTTCTAGGAAACTTAAACAACAAATGGATGACTTAACAAAAATATTTAAAAAATACCATCTTCCATTTATTTATTGCTGTCTACTAAAGCATCCAAATCTCACCTTTTTGATATTCTCTGCAACCATTCTTTAGGCTGTTACCAAATCATTAGCATGGTGAGGAGGGACATGTTAGCCTATGAAAGGATCTGCATCTAGCATTCTAGGCATTAACTGCTTCTCTTTCACTCTTCTGTTTTCTAGGTCAATGACTTAAATTTTAGACCCTGTGTTTTCACTTAAGAAATGAGAAAAAAATAGCAATTTCTTAAAGCTTTAATTTAGGCTTCTTTTTTGGAATTAGAAAAGCATGTCCTTTCTCATAAAATGGTGGCTTTAGGGCTGGATCTGAAACATCCTCCAAGAACTCACATGTTGAATGCTTGCTTCCCATTGCTGTAGTGCTTAAATATGGGGCCTGTGCAAGGTGGTCATTGGATCAGGAGGACTTTGATCTCATCGACAGCTTCATCCACTGATGGATTCATATTTTGTTGGCATCACTGGCAAGTGGAGAAAATGGTAGGAAATGGACTTCATTGGAAGAAGTAGGTCACAGACAGCTCATCCAAGAATGGTATGCCTGGCATTATACTCTTCCCTCCTCTTTCCCTACCATATCCTGTACACACTCTCCAGGCTGTGACAACTGAGCAACTCCTCCCAAATCTTTCCTTCCATTGGCTTAAAAGCAGTGGGCCAGCCAAACCCAGACATCTAGGGAATGATAACTGGTATAATTTTGGGAGAAACTACTAGTGAAAAATGATATTCTGACCACCATGATAAGGAAGAGATTAGGTATATACTTAAGGGGAGTTTATGTCCCCAAAAGCATACTGGTATATAACAGGCTTTCTGATGACAGAGATTGAGTGAACACATGATAAGTAAAATCCCAAGCTGTAAATGGATGTGCGTGTATCCAAGCACATAATACCTTGTCAGACAATCTGCACAGTGAATGGGATTGGAGAGCAATCTATCTAGAAGCACCAAAATGATGTCTGTAATTTATACCAAAAAATGCTAGTGACCAAGCAAATACTAGTAACTGACAGGAACCTTGGACACTATCAGCCAAAATTCATCTGAAAACACGGGGAAGAAGCAAGTTCCCTTGATTAATTCAGGTCAATTCCAGTGGAAAGTCAGACAACAAAAACAGTGAGAAGTAACACACTTCCTGTTTTTGGAGTGTGCTTTGCTTTACAGAAAATTCTATCTGTTCATCCTTTTAGCGGTAGTATTCCACTAAGGAAGTCTCTGAAAGTCCTCAGTTAGCAGCTGTCTGGGGAGGACGGGAATGACATCTTTCTTAAACTTAAATCTTAAAATGGTACTTTCTACTCTGTTTTCATTAGGCATGTAGGCTTTAGAAAATTATAGAGTTAGACAAACAGATACACTTATAAAATACTCTATATCTAGTGAAAGACATGTATCTGATTTAGGATATTTCACATCACCAAGATGAAGGTTTTATTAGATCTTCTACTTAATTTGCTGTCAGAATTTGTTAAGAAAATAAGCAGGTTCTTGATCATAAAAATTATTGCCTATTGATAAAGCATGAAAAGACATAACATCTCATGTTACTGCTGGATTGTACATTCTAGTTGATTTCCAACTACTGAAATCCATAAATGGACCTCTAAACAGAGTGTTCTGAGATGCACTGTGTTCTGTCAAAGCTCACACGTGGAAACTTAAGTGCTGATGCTACAGAATGTAATTGCTTTGGGAGGGAGGGTTTTTAATGAAGTGATTAAAACCAAGCTGATTGGGTAATCCCTAATGTAATTGATGGGTGTATTTATGAGAGGAGAATATTTTCAAAAAGAGACTGTGAGGCTACAAGGGGAAGGAAGCACCCATAAGCCAAGGAGAGATCTCAGGAAAAATCACACCTGTCAGCCATTGGCTTGGATTTCCACCCTCCAGAATGGAGAAAAAAAATCCAATTTCTGTTGCTCAAACATACATGACACTGTTATAACAGGTCCAGCAAAGTACAATAAAATTGTGTGCTAATGTTTTCATTTTGTGTTGTGCTAAAAGTGATTTATTCTGTTTGCTCAAATTCTATGGTCTGAACACAGCCAAGAGAAGGAGTCAGTTTCTGAGCTTGTCTCTATCACTTTGGACTGAACGGGGGACAGAGTGATGACCCAACTCTTGACAATTGGGCATATGCCAAGATTTTTAGAAAATAAGAATTCTGTTTAACTCTTAACCTCTTATATGGCTTTAGAATTTTAGATTGATCTTTAACCACCTGCTGTGAATGAAGGTTTGTTTTAAGCTGATTGTTTCTCCAAGTATCAAGAGCAATAATCATCAAAAGGGGTAAATTAAATACCTCACTGGAAATGGATGCAGGTCAATCTAGAAAGGTCAGAAACACAGCCGCCCTTTCAATTGGAAATTACTTATTGTCTTAGTATTCTATTGCTGTGAAGAGTCACCATGACCATCACAACTCTTATAAAGGAAAGCATTTAATGGGGGCATGCTTATGGCTTCAGTGATTTAGTCCATAATCAGCATGGTGGAAAGCATGGAGGCATACAGGCAGACATGGTACTGGAGAAGGATTCTAGAGTTCTACACCTGGATCCACAGGCAGCAGGAAGAAACAAAGCCACTGGGCTTTGCTTGGGCTTTTGGAATCTCAAAGCTCATTCCAACAGTGACATACTTCTTTCAACAAGGCTACACTTACTCCAAGATTACACCCTAATAGTGCCATTCACAGTGATCATGCATTCATATTTATGAATCTATGGGGGCCATTTTTATTCAAATCACCAGATTTATTCTGGAAAAAATGTGAAATATTGATATAAGTACTACAGTGTCCATTGCAGGGTTTAAAAAAAAAATCCACGTTACTTGTCCTGTTTCCGTTTATTGAGAAGCCTGAATTATCTGATATTAACAGTCTATGCAAAGAACAAATAAAAGACAAACCCCTAAGTCCCATAACAATAAACTTTGTTATAAAACTCGTGCAAACACCTGCCTATGAAGTACAAATTTGGTTAGTGCTCAGTAAGTACTCGTGAAGGCTGAGTTAATTCACTCTATTAGTCTCCAGATTTGTAATGACTTTAAAAATGAAGGAAAGCTTAAATTATAACTACCATATTTTATTAACAATGACAAATCAAATAATGTAGCTTAGTTAGGAAAATATCCATCAAACACTATTCAATACAATGGACTCCAAGGCTTAATATTCCAGTTTCCATTAATAAGTTATTAATCAAAATTATTCAAAATGCCTGATTGTATGAATTAAACATCTCATTAACTTTTCTGTTCCCCTGTGAGGGTCCTTTGTAAATTATGGTTATTATTTCACAGAGGAGGAAATACCTTCTATCACAGCTAAAGAATGATAAAGTCAGAATTAGAATTCAGGCCATCTCGTTCCAAAACCTAGCTGTTCCAAAACCAAGCTGGAACTGCAATATATTTCCCCATAGCTAAACTATACTGGAAGTATAGGCAGGACAAGGAGGAGAATAAAGCTGGGAAGTGGAAGGCTGAGTCAGAGACACTGCCAGCCACCACTATGACAAACAGCATGTGAAGATGCCGGTAAGCCACGAGCCATGTGGCAAGGTATAGATTAATGGAAATGGATTAATTTAAGCTGTAAGAACAGTTAGCAAGAAGCCTGCCATGGCCATACAGTTTGTAAGCAATATAAGTCTCTGTGTTTACTTGGTTGGGTCTGAGCGGCTGTGGGACTGGCAGGTGAGAGAGATTTGTCCAGACCATGGACCAGGTAGGAAAACTTAAGCTACAGATGTCCTCTAAATTACAGCTATTAACCCAAAGACATAAACTCATAATACGTGAATGAAGTCAGCACTTTGAAGAAAGATTTGTACTTTTCTCATTCAGAATGCAAGTGACAATGGCCAACAGTCACAAAACAGCAAACAAGTAAGCGCCCCCTGGGCTGCTCAATGGTTAAAGAGCATGTGGCGTGTACACAGTGGAATATTATTCAGAAACACAAAAGAATGACATCTGATTTTTCACAGCAATATGAATGGAACTTCAGATCATCATATGGAGTGGAATATAGCAGACACAAGAAGATAGCATATGATGTCATGTATACACGGGATCTTTAAAAAAGTCGATTTCACAGAAGTTGAGTGTTTATGGCTGTTACCAAAGGCTGTTGAGAGTTAATGCAGGGAAGGAGGAACACAGATTGATAAATGGACACTGGGATGAGGTGGGAGCATAAGGTTTTGGCATGCTCCTTCACACTAGGTAAATATCGATAACAGTGGGAAACTGAACAACTTAAAAGCCTGGAGAAAGGAGTTTGAATGCTCACCTTGAAGAAATTATAAACTTTTAAGGATATATATATATATATCCTTAAAAGTTTATAATTGTTCAGACTTAAAAATAATATATACGTGTTTCCACTAATATGCATGTTGTTGAATTTTAAAGTGTCAGTTAACTACAGAGCTAAGTTTGTGCATATTTAATACAAAAGGGGAAGTTGCTATTTTATTGTAGTACTGTGTATATCTCAAACCTTTGATCACTGTTTTCTTTTCTAGCTTCAAAAATATATCAACTGGTCCATGTGCACACCTCTTCTATGCATATTTAATATAAATTCAATGGTCACTTATTACTTCTTTTGTAAATATGATCAACTTTTTTTAAGTGTGCCTTTATAGCACATACAAGGTACCTGAGCTGTAATGAGGACTACGTTCAAAGGACTTCTTATCTGGCAAATATGCAAGCAGTAAGTGTCAGTTTCTGGATCTACTGTGGTCTAGTTGGGTATGTGTGATCTTTGACATCCCTATGCTGGGTCAGGTGTTTCTGTTTATGATCCTTAGTTCCAAGCTGAGGGCATGATGGCTTCATTCACAGGAAACAGCCACATTACATACAAAGTACACTTTAAATAACTTTCATATTTTAGTTTGCAAATGAAAGATGAAATATCCCTCATTTATCAGCTAATGTACAAGAAAATGTCGGAATAGTTTTTGTCAATCTTTGTATAATTTGAAGATGTTGTTGGCTGCCTTACATAACTTTTTTTTTCCATTAAAAGATTCAAATTTTTTCTGGGAAATGCACCTAAATACTAAAAATCTATCTTCTGTCTCCTGAGGATCTTGAAGCAGCAATGCTATCCAGTTCATCCATACATCAAAAGTCACAGGGGACTCTAGAGAGGTCTTTAAAAGGCTCTGTTGCTCTCTTCATGTTTTGACTTTTTTTCTGCATGCAATGGGACCACAAAGGCCATGGTGGAGGTACATGTAGAGAAATGAGTGCTGATGGTTTTAGGCAGTTTGGGGTGATTTATATTCCCCACACTTGAAGATAATCCATAACTTAAACAAATATCTTGATTGTAAGAGTATTCAAGTGTGTCTATGAACTCCTTTATTTAACTCCATTAAATATTTATAAAGTGGTAATTTATCACAGAAATCAGAGCAAATTCATAGCTTTCTCAAGATGCCTAACATGCTGCAGGGATTAATTTGTCTGCTAGTGAGAGGAGCCCAATTAGCTGTGAAAGAGAATACTGCACCTTTGTGAGAAGAAAACTTGAGTCATAGTGTGTAGTTCCTGAAATGAAGCCAATCTCTTTAAAAATACTGGCAAGTGTTTCTGGTATGGATCATCTTGATAATTCATCATCATAATACATTTACTAAAATTATTTTTACTTCTGAGAAGTAGAACCAATTTGTCATTAAAGCATCTTATTTATAAATGACAAATAAATGAATGGCAAGTGGCCACGGTTCCACTATGGTCTCAACTTCCTTCCACTTGTTTGCAGGACAGTACTGATACCTCCTACCACTTAACAGAAACATTCATCCTGGTGAGATTGAAGTGATGGTACAGCAAAGAAGTCAACATAGCAGAAGGGAAGTTCTTAACTGAAACACAATTGTCTGTACTCAGATCGGTAACTTTGGATCTTCACTGCCTTTCCCACACAGGAGGGATGATGAAGTCCACTTGTCACAGGTACTGTGAGATGTACTAGCAACCAAGAAGACCATGATTTCTTATCACAACACTAATTCTGAAAGGAAAAGAAAATCTGTGGGGAACTCAAGGAGGTGAGGTTTATTTCACATCTTTGCTTGCCTATATCTGCTTAAATAAAGATAAAGCCATCTTCAGCTCACATTTCATATTTTACCTCAATGTTTCTCTTGAATTTATGCATATAATTTATCTGGGTAAGAAAAAAACTGAGGAACACTGAGGAAAAAGTGAATTAAGCCAACTTTTGGTGTGCTGTGTTTGCTCTTGTGTGGGTAGCTGAAGAGATGACTCAGCAGTTAAGAGCCCTGGCTGCTCTTGTTGAGCACCCACTTTCAGATCTCAGAATCCACATGACATCTCACAGCCCTCTGTGACTCTAGTTCCAGAGTATCTAGTGCCTTCCTTTGGTCTCTGCAGACACTGCATGCTGGTATGCATGTACTTACTTGTGATATATTGTGTATCCTAATAAAATTTGCCTGAAGATCAGAGAGCAGAACAAGACACTAGATTAAACATAGATGCCAGGCAGTGGTGGCACACACCTTTAATCCTAGCACTCAGGAGGCAGAGATCTGTCAGGATCTCTGAGTTCAAAGCCACCCTGGACTACATGAGATTGATTAAGCCTAGGAGAGAAACAGAGTCAGGAAGTGGTGGCACACACCTTTAATCCCAGTACTTGGGAATCACATGCCTTTAATCCCAGCACTTGAGATCTCATGCCTTTGCTTGGGAAGCACACATGCCTTTAATCCCAGCTCTAAGAAGGAAGTGATGGTGGGGCAGAGAAAGGTATGTAAGATGTGAAAAAACAGAAACTACAGTCTTTCAGGCTGAGGAGTTAGTGATGTAAGAGGTGGTGGCTGTGGCTTGCTCTGCTTCTTTGATCTTGCAGCTTTCATCCCAGCATCAGGCTTCAGGTTTTTATGATAAGACCATCTAAGATTCGAGCAACACTTACTTGCAGACAAAACATACATACACATAAAAGTAAGTAAACTTTAAGCTTGCGGTTGGCTTTGCAGTTTGTGCCTGTGTGTCCTCATTCTCTGTTTTCCTTTGTGCCTCACTGCTTTTATAGTTTTTGGAGTTTGGATTCCTTCTCACTTTCCTCTGTTCATCATTAAAAGACAAGTGTTTCGTGGTTACCATGGAGGCTTACCTAAAACCCTCTTATTGTCTATTTTATGTTTATCAAAACTTCTTTGACAGTCCTTTTAGCACTCTAGCCTCTTACTCATGCTTAGTTTCTAAAGTCACAATTTCCATAGCACATTCTGTGGTTACTAGCATATCTTAGTTATAGGTGTTAGCTTATACTGTTTAAAACTCAATATCCAAATTTAAGGTTATTGACACACCACATCATCTACCCCCCACTTCTGCCTTGCAGGATGCTTTTCCTTGTCATTCTAACCATAAGGAACCTAGGTGTAATTTCTATAAAGCAGTTAGAGTGGAGACAAATGTCCTCAGGTTTCATTTCTGTAAATTAATTAATTAGCTGCTCCCCTTCCTTTCCTTCCTTTTCTTCCCTCCCGCCTTCTCTCTTTCTCAATTATAATATTCTTAGCAGTTTTTTTTTTCCTTTCAGTACTTTCAATATATCTTCTCCTCCTTGTACCTACAAAGCTTTGCTGGGAAATCTGTCCCTTGTCTTATGAACTTTGTTACATGTGATCTTTTGCTTTTGGCAAATCCCTGTCTCTGAAATTTGGCATTCATTATGATGTATATTGTGGTAGATTTCCCTATGAGTCTTTTCAAGATGGGCCATCATATTTTTGAACCTCATGTCTGTCTCCTGGAACTGTTAAGATGTAGGTACTGGTCCATTTGATTTTATTCAATAAATTTCTCAGTTTTAATTTAACTGCTTTTGTTCTTCTCACTGGATGTTTTTAAATGACCACCTTTTTGAGGTCCCCAATTCTTCGTTTGTATCACAAAGCTCTCTGCTGAATCTCCTCTGTGTGTGATTTTTAGTTCAGGTATTCTGTGCCTCAGCTCTCCCTTTTGTCCTTTCCTGTGTGTGTCTTTTTTTTTTTTTTTTTTTTTTTTTTTTTTGGTTTTTCGAGACAGGGTTTCTCTGTGTAACTTTGCGCCTCTCCTGGAACTCACTTGGTAGCCCAGGCTGGCCTTGAACTCACAGAGATCTGCCTGGCTCTGCCTCCCAAGTGCTGGGATTAAAGGCATGTGCCACCACCGCCCGGCTGTGTGTGTCTTTTGTGCACAGGACCTTCTTACAACAGGTATTCTGGAGTCATTCTTGTGTTCTTTATCTCTCTCCAGTTCTTTTGATTAATAATCTGGAGCCTTATTTGGTACTTCTGGGTCATTTTCCCTATTTTTTCATGTGCCTCATATTTTCATGTAGGGATCTCAGTATTTGAAAAATAATGCCATTTCTCTCATTTGTTATAGATTGCTTCATACATGGTTGACCTACATTAATTCCAAACTTTGGGGAGGATGCATCTTACATAGGCCTATGTGTGCAATTTCTCAATTAGAGAGTCTGGCTCATTTCTTTCTCAGACTTGTGTGGTGATATTTGTGCTGAAATGTGATATTTTATTTGTATGTTAATAAATAAAGTTTGCCTGGAGATCAGAGGTCATAGCCAGCCATAAACAAAAGTCAGGTGGTGGTGGCACAAGCCCTTAATCTGATCACATGGCAGGCAGGGTCTCTGTGTATTCAAGGACACAGCCAAGTGTAGTGACACATGGCTTTAATCCCAGTACCAACCATAGAGACCTGGAGGTCTGTATAGACAGGCGATGATGAGGAAGTGAGGTAGCTGAGTTAAGAGCCAATGAGAAGGCAAAACAGCAAGGCAATAAAGGCACAGGTTAGACAGGAAGAGGCTCTCTTGGGAAGCTACGGCAACGTGGTGAGCTAAGGTTAGTTGGCAGCTATTGCTCTGATCTCTACAGCTTGCACCCCTGTACTTGGTTGGCTCTGTGTTTCTTATTTAA
The DNA here is from genome assembly GCF_949786415.1 of Peromyscus eremicus. Classification (NCBI taxonomy): domain Eukaryota; kingdom Metazoa; phylum Chordata; class Mammalia; order Rodentia; family Cricetidae; genus Peromyscus; species Peromyscus eremicus. The sequence continues at coordinate 129,358,492 of NC_081421.1, forward strand.
TAAGACTGTTTAGAAATTTGTCTACGGACTTGCAATCCCTTCTTATCCTGTTTATTTTGCTTTACTAGTAGCAAATTCTTTGGTTCTACATCAATGAACTATCACACTTTCCTTATTCTGAATAGCCATGACATTTAAACATTGTTGAGCTCCCAATCAGTGTCTTCAGTTGGGAATGAATGCCTAGCCATGGTGTATGTTCCTCATTCTTCATATGCACTTTTGAGAAAGAATCCTCAAGTTGGGTCCTTTTGTATGCCCATGCCAAGATGCCTATTGCAGCAGGCTATAGCTTTCTCCTCTTAGTTCTCAAACCAAGACACCTGAACTATTCTGAGGATGTCAGTATTCTCAATGAGACAAGACAGAAACCAATTCAGGGCAGCACTCCAAAGAGGTGGAAGTTTAAGGGCACATTTCACTCCTTCATTCTCCTTAAGAGAGGTTTGATTAGTGAGCCAGGCATTCTCACAGGGTCTGACACCTGCAGATGAAAGGAAAATGACATTGCTCTTCTTTCCCGCTCAAGCATTCTCATCTGTGTGCTTACCTGGGATACTGTCGCCTTTTAATTGAATTGTAAAAATCTCATAGTGATGATTCTTCCCATATATCATTGCTAAATTAGTGTGTCAGTGGTGAACAAGAATTGGGGCTTCTGATGTCAGTCCTTCCACAGTGCTTTGACTTTTAAAGGCACTAGTCAGTTAACTTTATCTGCTAATGTTTTCTAAAATAACTTTGGCTGGTAGAGCAAGGAAAAATTAATATCTTTGAATTGATAGGTTAAGCTGGATTTTCAGAGTCCCATTATGTTCAAAATGGGTGCACCATTTTAATCTCAACCATAAAAAGTCATGATTGTTTTCCTTTCACATACAATATGCTTCCCCCTAGCAACCTGTCAAAAGTTGATATTTAAATTAGATTCCCTCATCCATTTTGTTAAATATCCTATATTTCTTTAGATATATGTGCACATTAGAAATGATAGATGGACATTTTGAGGAAGACACTAGAAGTTACTATTATTTCTGCATTTAGTTCATATCAAAGTTTAGTTATATTCAGGTAGCAGATCTTGTCACCTATATAGGAGGAGTTGGCATTCACCACTATTTTCATAAATTCAGAAATACCAGGTTGTCTGGGTGTTGGTGTGGGCAGTTTAGCTGGAGGTCTCAGTCTATAACTCGGAATTCAGCATTGCACCTGTCGACACTGTTGTAACTTTTATATGAGGATAGCACTGCTTCTACTGGCAGATATAATGGGGTGAAAAATGCGGGAAGACATACCCGTTAAATTAGGTAAGCTAGCAACAGTCAGAGTAATGATGCTTGTGACATGTTCCCCAACACTGCTGGGATATCTGCAATCACAGAGTGCATCTCAAAAGGAAGAATTAAAATCTTTCACTGTAAGAAATTGTACAACATTCTATTAAAAAGACACAGTTGTTAAAGGCAGTAATTGAATACAAAGCTTAAAGGCACAGACATCAAACAGTCTAACTTTCAGACAGCCCACTGTGTATTCTCTTTTTTTTTTTAAAAAAAAAAGATTGATTTACTTTATTTGTGTGTATGACTTTTTTTGCCTGCATGTATTTTGTGCATGCCTTGTGCCTAAAGAGGCCAGAAGAGGGCATTGGATGCCCTGACACTGGAGTTACAAATGGTTTTGAGTATCCATGTGGGTGCTGGGAACTGAACCTTGGTCCTCTGGAAGAGTAGGCATGTTCTTAACCACTGAGCCTTCTCTCCAGCCCTTTACCATGTATTCTTGATGAATATTCTATACCTGTATAAAACAATGCTGTAACATGAATCTTAAAAGGTTTTATTAATAAAAAACCTAGAGCCAGACATTGGAGTAAAAACTGAGAGATCAGAGGGATAGAACAAGCCAAGCTACAAGTTCTTACTGCTAGGAAATCCTCAGCCCAAGAGAGAGCTACTTCCTGTATACTCACACCACATATGCCTTTCTGTGCTCTGCCATCTTACTTCCTTTCTCTGCCCAGCTTCATCACTTCATCTTTCTGTCCAGCTCTATCACTTCCTGTCTGTCTGTATAGACCTCCAGACCTCTATGGTTAACTAGTGCTGGGAATAAAGGCATGTGCCACCACGCCTGGCTCTGTTCCCAGTGTGGCCTTGAACTCATAGAGATCTCCATGGATCTCTGCCCCTGAATGCTAGGATTAAAGGCGTGTGCTATCACTGCCTGACTTCTGTGTTTAATATAGTGGCTGTTTTTTCCCTCTGATCCCTAGATAAGCTTTATTGGGGTGCACAAATAAAGTATCACCACATTTCCCCCTTTTTCTAAAATAAAAAAATTATAACTAATATAAGAAAAACTATATATAATAAGTACAATAACTATATGCAATATATACAGGCAATAAATATACCAACAATGTCTAGTCCATTAGCATTTGACAAATTCAGAGAAAATATTCCATTATCTATCCTATCTTTGTGAAACCAAAGGATTGTATCTAATTTAACTTCTATCCTAATTTGCATTACCAAAACTATCTTTTGATGTCTTTCAAACTTATGTACTTTACACCTGTTCAGTGAGTTTCTTTTCTGAAATTGTTAACAAGGATAACTATAACTATCTAATATTCAACTTCCTCAGAGACCTGAGAAGGAAATATTACCTAGTTAAAGAGGAAGTGCAAACAAGTGACTTCCAAAAAATGTGAGAAATGACAGAAACAGCTAGCTGCCTGGACAGTCACCTGAGGTTTCTCTGCAACATTGGGGCATCCATCTTCGACCTACACAGGCTTAGCATATCTGACAGACTCATCTGTGAAGCAGGATTTTCTAAAGAGCTTTCCTACCTTGTCTTGGCAAGGGTTAGCAGTCCTTTCTTTTGTACCCTGCTTGTCCATTTTAGACAGCATACTGTCAGCAGTTGAAGCAAGGGCATTTTCTTGCCCAGTGGCTAACTTTTGCCACAATGAAAGTAAACTCCCTAAAGAGTTTCTTCAATGCCTATCATCTTCTTTGAAGTAATTAGTGCTGCCAGGAGCAGACATGTCTCAGCCATAAAAAAAAGAAAAAAATCTATGTTATTAAAACATCTTAAATGCCATATTTTGTAGATATCTGACGTGTTTGAAGATGACCTGTCTATCTAAAATATATCTCTGCTTGACCTTGAAAACATGCCTAATAGGACTATAAGTTCAATTGTAATGACTAACTACTAACCTTCATTTCTTTATTATCCTAAATAGTTGGTATTAATTTTCAAGGACTAGAAAATTGCATTACATTATTATATTAACTGTATAGGTACAATACCTTGAACAAGATTAGAAATATATGTACAGTATTTTCTACCAAAATCAATCTCAAATTCCTATACAATATACAAAAATCCAATCCAATGTAAAATATTTAAAACCAGTAGTTGCCTTCTAAAAGTAGATTCAATAACCTCCCTTTTCATCTTATCACAATGCATTCCTCTATAACTAATGAGAGATGCTTTAGCTTTTTGTGTATGAAGAAGCTTTTTAAGAATGCCCAAATATCTTTAAAAGTATATTCATGAGGAATAAATGAGATTAATAGTAAGATGCACAAAAATGAATTTTCCTTGAATAAGAAAAATAAATAATGAAGTAATAGTATGACAGTTATAATATGACCTTTCCTTGGCAAAGAGCAGGGGAACAGTAAATTAATACTCATTTTGAATATTTACTTTATGCTGATAGATTCTCTAACTGCATCTTGAGACTTTTATTTGTACTTGCCTGTCATAACTCATGAAGTTTTCAGATCTGTGCAATCCCCACCTGGGAGCTTGAGGCTCATGCAGCTGTAACTAAGGACAGGTATCATTCTGAGTGAGTCCTTTTCAGTCCCATCCTTTATGTTAAGCTCTCCATACCAGGCTCGCAAGTCTCGGGCAAAGTCTACATTGCTTGCAAGTATTGTCTTGACGTAGTTTATACCTGCAAGAGGGTACTTTGTTTAGAGCTATGCCTGTGTAGGGTGTAAATGGGAGGGTTTTTTTTGTGTTATTGTTGTTGGTTTTGCTTTGTCTTTGTTGTTGTTTTGTTTTTATTAGCACAATATGTTGTAGAGGTCTTGTTGCATTGTCCTGGATGGCACCGGGACTTTTAAATTTCTTCCTAATCCCTACCATTACTTCCTTCTGATTGTATCATTAATGCTGTCCTAGAAATTTTTTTTTAATGTAGGAAAAGGTGCATCATAGTTTAGCAGTTTCAACAGTTCCCTGCAGTCTATGTTTAATTACCTTTTTTTGCAGACACAGACCTTTGAAACCTGAAGGTCTCAACTTTCCCTTCACTGCTGAGTTTCATTCATATCTCTGGTTAGGCAAAATACATTCATTACTTTCTTTATTTCCCAGAGTTAACCCTCCCCGACACCAATTGAGGAAATAATAACCAATAGTTTTGTAGGACTTGTCTCCCAGGTACTATTTTAGCCATTTTATAGGATGAAATAATTACTGTGGTACCATTTTACAAGTGATTAAAGTGAGGTACAGAGTGACAAAGCAGCCCACATAGCATCATGTGACTTGATTCATTAGCCAAGGTGCTGAAGTTTCTAGAAAGCAGATTGGGAATCCAAGAACAACTAGCAACATTAACAGTAAATCTTTACCTCTTTATGAATATATCTGTCCTTTTCAAAGTAACTTTTTTTTCAGCATTTTCCATTGATTTACTAGAATCCACAAAAATGCCACCCTGTGACCTGCCCACCTACAGAGACCTGCAAGTATACTTTCCGAAGTGTTTAGAACACATCTCATCATGTATTTAACCAGGTGTGTCAGAATGTTAGTAAACAACAAAAACAAAATCCAAAACAACAGCAACAAAAAGTCAAGTATTTTTTATTTGCTCTCACAAAGAAACACTGTACAGGGAAAATGTTGATAGAAGAGAGGATGCTGCTGAGAACCAACAGAGAGCAGTTCATCGCTGCTAGTAAATGGAGAGGAGAAGAAAGGGATTTCTGAAACCCAGGATATTAATTCCTTGGGTAGAGGCAGAAACCACAAATCACCATGGAGAAATTCCTGCCTCTGCTGCTGCCCCTAATGGCAGGGAGTGGGAGGGACTTGCTTTGCTCTTTTCCCTTCAGGTCTTCCTTTGCGTGGATCCAACCGGAAGCCGCTAACCTATTTTGCCTTCCATCACGACAACCTATGTAATGTCCCTGGCTCTTCTTACATTCTGCCCCCAAACCACACAATTAAATTTTTGTAGCTCTGCAAGCATTGTTTTCTAATAAAACTAGTAATCATTACAATCAATTAAGGAGACCATCAATAAGCGGTACACACAGTGTGCCATGGGACTTTGCCTGGAATTGCTGAAGCAGGCCTCCACTTTCTTTCAGAGACCAGGTTCCATTAGCTGTTTTTGTCTACTATGTTTTTTTCTGTATTAAAGTAGTGTTTGCTGTCGCTCCTAACATGTAGTGGAAACACATAACTTAAAACAACAACAACAACATGGAATTAGTGAAGTTCCTTGAAATAAATTTGAAACAAATATTATAAGGGAAATATTCTAAAATTGTCACATTAACTTAAGGGATTCTCATTTGTGTTTAGGGAAACCCATCTGGAGGACCACTGGACTCTATGTATGAATATGCCGATTGCATTTGTCCTGAGAGAGAGGCTAGATGACTGCAAAAGAAATAAAAATCATGCTGTTGCTTTACTCCAGAAGGAAGAAAAAAAAGTGAAATAATTGTTTAAGTGAGAATCTGTGCCAGAATTCTCACTAGACCTTAGGATCTTTTCTCAAACATCTCTTAGCAGATGAAAAAAGAAGGGAGGAGATAAATGTATGAGATTATACAACACTAATAACAATTCTTTTTGGTATTTACAAAATCAAATTTCGATCATATGATGTGAGTTACCCACACTTTTCTGTATCACATGAAAGTGTAACTGTCAGTCTGTTCTGAAGTATGTTGTCTAGCACTCAGTGTTGTCCTCTTTGATTGCTCCAGCAGCTGTCATGATTTCCAAGATCTGATCATGCCAAAAGGCACTACTATAATTTGTTTACTCTGAAATTTAAAATTTAATATAATAGCTTCTCAACCCTTAGGATTTTCTAATTCAGAACAAGAAAATAATATCACATTCAATTCTTTTAAATTTTCAAAGGAAAAACCAATTTGATACTGATGTTTATCTGGGTTGATGCCCAAACCAGTTGGAACCTTTTATAGTATAACTCCCATAAAACTTGCCCCCCCTTTTTTTTAGTATAATATCACAAAGCCATGGTCACTTTTTTTTGCGTTTTCTCTTCTTTACAAGGCATATTTATTCATTAAATATCAAGTTATTTGTTATATAAAAACTTTCTAAAGGGGAAAGTCTCCTGAAGTGTCTGAGAGCATGGGCTGTGGCATTAGATTACTGTTCATGGAGAGCTGTTAAATTCAGATTAGCCTCCTAAGCCTGCTAAGCACCTCATGCCCTCTTCACCTCATTTTCCCAAGCCACAAAATGCAAAAAATGATTTAAGATACAAAGAAACTTTCCAGAAGGTTAAATAGAGAAAAGAAAGCTGGGTGTTTTATTGGAAGTTAAGTGTGTATACAAATTGAATTTTAAAATGAACACACAAAATAGAAAAGCTGTTTTCACTTGGTTTCATTCATGACTTTATCTGATCTTAATTCTTCCCAAAGCCTTCACCTTCAGTAGCACAGGGACTTGGATATTATGCTTGTAAGAGATGAATCTTAGGAGTACACATTCAAAAATCTGTACCTGTGGGGCTAGAGAGATGTGCTGTGGGATGTTCTGTATGGCAAATGTGTTGCTGATTAGTCAATAAATAAAACACTGATTGGCCATTGGCTAGGCAGGAAGTATAGGTGGGACAAGGAGGAGAATAAAGCTGGGAAGTGGAAGGCTGAGTCAGAGAGACACTGCCAGCTGCCACAATGAGAAAAAGCATGTGAAGATGCCGGTAAGCCACGAGCCATGTGGCAAGGTATAGATTTATGGAAATGGATTAATTTAAGCTGTAAGAACAGTTAGCAAGAAGCCTGCCACGGCCATACAGTTTGTAACCAATATAAGTCTCTGTGTTTACTTGGTCGGGTCTGAGCGGCTGTGGGACTGGCAGGTGAGAGAGACTTGTCCTGACTGTGGGCCAGGCAGGAAAACTCTAGCTACAGAGATGGCTTAGCAGTTAAGAGCACTGACTGCTCTTCCAGAGGACCCGGGTTCAATCCCCAGCACCCACATGGTACCTTACACAGACATACACATGGGCAAAACACCAATGCACATAAAATAAAAATAAATCAATTATTAAAAAAAACACATACCTATAACTGAAATCAACAGAAAAAATATAGAAGATATATTTGAAAATATACATATAAAATGTATAAGATAAGTGATCTCTTTGTCTAAGTTTTTAGTATTTATGGATAATGAATTGGAAGAAATATATTTCTCCAAAATTTTTTGGCAGTTTTGAAACAGTTTTAGTGAATTTGCTACTAAAATGAGAAGAGCTTACACACTGTTTACATGGAAGAAATAACTTTGCAATTTGGACTTTTCTTTTCCTGAACTCTGCAATTTCTCTATTCACATAAAATAAAACATCCTTTGACCTTCTGATCATTTTTGGCTTTTGAATTATTTTGCCCCCCCCATTTTTAAAGAACAGTTAGTTTCTGGTAATCACTGTGTGTATTGTTGCATAGTAACAGAATCCTACTAAAGCTACAGTAGATATGGTGACTTACATTAGTATTTCATTCCACTAATAATCTTTAATTTTCTTCTTTTCCAGATTTGACTAACAATACAAACTAATTAGTGCTAATATATCATTTTACCCTAAATTATGTCTGCTCCTCCATATCAGAAATGAAAGCACAGTGGAATTAACTTTGTGATTCATTCCCCCAATTTTAATTAACTCAAAATTATAGTTACTTCATTTACAAACTCAGAATACAATTTTAGTCTTTTTGTATTACTTAGGTATAAGTAAAGTGTCAATATTCAGTGTCCATGCATTCCTTAGGATGCAGTTGTATTCTCTGTTGAGAACAACACACAATGACAGTGTGCATGGCCTTGTTTTGGGTTTTTAGCTCCGTTGTTCTCACCAATCAGGGGCAATCACAGTGTTCACTGTTCTGTGAATTAAACAGTTCATATTGTTTATGTCATATTCTTCTTACCCTAGAACTCATGGATTTTCTCCATAAAAATAAACTGTGTTTTACTTACTTAAATGGAGGATTTCAATTGCTGTTAATGTAATGGCATTTTGATGTTCTTTGTTGAGGAAGACAAAGCTTAAAATGAAATGGTGCATATTCAAAGGCAGGTCCACTTTGCAGAAGTGATTAGATTCAATGGTTTGTCCTTAACTGCAAGATCCCTTCTTATGCACACTAGATGGACTCTGGACGTAAAGCTTCATTACATAGTGATAATTATCATCAAGCTGTTACTGAATATAAAATGTCATTCAACAACACTATGCGATCATTATGGCTGCAACTTTGGGTTGCTCTTACTGATTACAATCACAGTTTAAACAGGCTGTACTATTTCAGAGAACTGAGACCAGCCATTGCGATGGCTTTGATATTATCTAGAATCTGGTTTGGTCAATCAAGTCTCTTCCTTTGAAGGAACAATAAGCAGTTTTAATGCACAAAGAAGACAGTGGCCTCAGTTTGAGTTTAAACTTCACTCGCTCATGTGTAATTCTGAACTGATATGACTTCCTTAGCCAAAATTTATTTTTAACATAAAAGAGACCTGAAAATTGGGTAGCAATTTTACAGATACAGTATGTATAAAGTAAGAGCACACAGACCATAGAACTTCTGACTCAACAGGACCACAGCATGGCCAGGCAGTAACTGCTCAGCAGAAAGCTGCTTTACATGTGATAGCTATAATCTAAGTAGAAATATTCCCCCTTAAAGAGAATGCTGAAATTTCAACCACATAGTCATCTGTAGTTAAGGAAGACAAAAATAGTTTCACAAAAGAAAAGAACAGCAAGTTAGGTGATTTTCTTGTTGGTCCGTATCTGGTTCTGTAGCTCTTCAGATTAGAATGGCTCCTATACACTCTCCTCATGCAGAAGTCAATTACAAACTCAATTTATAGCTTACTAGGTAGTAGAGACTTTTGCTGTTTAGAGTATCAAATACTGATATCCTTCTATTGTTGTATTTCATTAAACAACACAACAAATCACAATTTAAAAATGAGCAATAAAGTACAATGACCCATGCCAGGGGAGAAGTGGAATGATCACCAAAGGAAATGGTTCTCAAGATGCTCATGAAACAGAGGCATACTTGGGGTAACTGTTTTCCCATGCACTAGTGGGCAAAATGACCCGATGGTTGCTCTTAAGAAGAAAAGTGAATGAGATATTTAGACAGATGGTTAAATTTGATTCCATGCAGCCTTCCTGTATCAACACAAGGTAGTATAGAGGTTGTATTCTTTCCTGTCCTCAAGCTAACTATGATGTCAACAAAAATAAATTTTGATTTTGTTCTCAGAAAGTTGTGCATGTGAAACATAATTCTGTTAAATAACTAAAATATTATTTTTGAAATATATCATGTATTAAAACTTACTTCATAGTTTGAAAAAGAGTGCTCAAGCAACTTAGCAAGATCCTGTCTTGAAAGCAGAGATGGCTACTGATGTATCTCAGAAAGAGTGCTTGCTGAAGCATGTACAAGAGCTTGAGGTTATTGTCAAAAAAAAAAAAAAAAAAAAAAGCAAAACAGTCCCTCTTCATTGTGATCTTGGACCCAAATATATTTCTTTCTTTGTGAAATCTACCTATAACCAAAGACTATAAAGTCAAGTATAATGGCAAATATCTGAAATCACGGTATTCAGAAGCCTGAGGCAGGAGGATCAAAAGTTCCAGGTCAGCTTGGAACCTTCCTCAAATCAAACCAAACCAGACAAAAGAAAACCTTCAGATAGTACTCTAAAATTCTAAAAAAAATCTTCCTCAGACTAGCTTTTATGGTACCTGAAGGCACCATGCAAGCTTCCAAAGAAGAAGCAACCAACAGTTCTACCCAACCATGATGTGTAAGCCTACATGGCTTCAGATGGTCCATTGTACATAAATGATCATAGAGAAAAGAAAGAGTTTGAAAGGAAGTAAGAAATGAAGACATAGATTTAAAAAAAGAGGGAAAAGAGAATGTTCTCCCAGTTAAATGAAGTCACTGTTAACCTTCATATCAAAGAATAGGACAAGTGATATATGAGAAAAAATGAGAGTCTAATTTTACTCATAAGCATAGTTGGAATATCATGAATAAAATATTAGCAAACTAAATTCAGTCAGGTATAAATATTTATGTCTTTCATAATCAATATAAGTCTATTCCAGGAATGCATGGTTAGTTTAACTTTAGACTGTCTATTATTATAATTCCTCCAATGAATATATTAAAAGAAAAAATAGTATTGTATTTCAATATATTCAGAAATATTTTCAATAAATATAACTTTGACATTTTTATTTTCAACAGGCTGGAAATAACTGGATTTCTTTAATCCTATGCATTAGCTACTTTCCTTGTTGTTGAGCAAAAAATTTCCTGACAGAGCAACTGAAGATAAAAAGGATTTATTTTTTCATAAAGGTCACAGGAAAACAGTCTATCATGGCAAGAAAGGCAAGGATAATGGAGCAGCTTTTCCTAGCCTGCCATGCAGAAGGCAGAGAGAGAATAAATATTGTGACCAGCTGGCTTTTCCTTTTCCCTTCTTCATTCAGTGCAGGAGACCTGCCTACGGGATAGTGCTTGAAATATTGAGAGTGGGTCTTCACTCTTAGTTAAACCTCTCTGAAAACATCCTTCCAGGCTCACCTAAAATTATGCCTCACCAATGTCACACATATCTCTTAACACAATGTCTGCCTGAATCCTTTAACAAAAATCATTATTTTTGGTGAACATTAAAAGAACTACTTTTATTGTCATACCAAAACCAAATCAATCTACTAACGATTTCTATCCTTAAAATTCTATTGAAGCAAAGTGACTATAAAAAACCAAATTAAGACTGCAGACATCTTTAGAGAACCACCTCCATTTTTTCTTTTACTTTCTAACTACTTTCTAACTAATTCATCTGCAGTGTATGTGTGTGTGTGTGTGTGTGTGTGTATGTGTGTGTGTTGTGTGTGAGCATATGTGTGTGTAAAAAACCTTTGCATATGTAGCAATTCTATTTTATTTTCTTATTGTTGAAGAAAATATACTATAAAATTTAGCTGGGCTTTATAGTCTATCTTTATCCCTAGAGAATACCTAACAGAAGAAACTGTGCCACGTATAGGGAACAGAAAATATATTCAAATGTTTTAAAACTGTACAGAAGTGAACAGTCATGTGTCTGCCTGACCTGAGGATACTTCCTTTATACCCACAGTGTCCTGGCATCATGAGTTGCTTCACTAAAGGAGGTGCGACATTCACTCATTTACTCAGACATTCAAATTAAACATGTCACCTATTCTATTATATTACCTACAATTTTAAAAGCTGGGACACTCCTACTTTTCAACAGAATGTGTTTTCATCTATTTGTAACATCTGCATGGTTTGGGGGTAAAATCTGATACCCCTCCAGCTCTTCTTCACTTATTTAGCAATGTCCATTGCATGATGTCATTTGATTCATGTAGAAATATTAACAAATTTTTAAAACGAACATAAATGACTGGGTGTGTCCTTCACTCTATCTTTATGTTGGTTTTAATGTACTAGACAAACATTGCTGACCTGGTATAGTCACTGTCAACTTTTGTTTTCAATGAAGAACCAGTTTTTGTGTGTTCCAGATTGCCAGAGCTTTAAAATTCCAGACACAGGAAATATTCACATGAAAATTTAACCTATAAAATAATTTTTAACCAAAAATCTAATTATTTTGATTAAATAAACATGTTGAATGAACAAATAATGAGAAAATACTCCAGATGTATTTTGTCAAAAATGCAAGGATGCCTTGTTGTTTCTGATACCATTCATGCTGTCACCTTTAATTTATGCCGTTTGAATGTACTCTGCCTCAGGTTCCCAAAGTGATTGCTTTGCCCTGTTAAATTCAGTGCAACAAAACAATTAGACATAATTGGAATTATTAATATAGTTTTAAAAACATTCTTATCTTTGCCTTTTAGTAATCAAAGATTAATCTCATTCTCCAAATTAAAGCATATATACTTGGATCAATATTTCTTGTTTGCTTACTTTGTATTTACTTCATTCTGCAGTTGTTTTGCCTGAACTGTTGGGTGCCTTGGCCCCTATGATAATCCTCAAACTTATTGAGACACATTCTCAGAGTTTGAGATAGAGTGACTGCACCATATCCTGTTCAAATGACCTTAAGAAGAGTTAAATCTTCTCTGAGCCACAAATTCCATCTATAAGCTGTTTGTTTATAAGGATCAAATTCAATATAAAATGAAAGGGATTGTAAGGATTAGGCAGAAATGAGCCAGCAAACAGGAAGGAAAATGAAGTCAAGCCTTAAGATACTACATAAATAGCAGAATATAATGTAAATTAACTAAGGTTAGATAGATATGGGTCATCTAACTTTAAAAGTTGTAGTTAATACATAAATGTGATTTCTCATATAACAAAAAACAGGTGTTAACATATAATATGCAATAGTTCTAGAAATGCATGAAACTTAAAGAAAATGGGAGAGTTCACTTATTTATAAACATTTTCTAGAACATGAAACTAACTTATTTTTCTACAAGGAAGGAAGGAATGCGGTTGCCACAATATGTCAATTTTAAGTTACATGCTGCATTTTGGAAACTATTAATAACTACAAAAATTAAAATATGCTGAAAAGATATTATCAATGAATAAAAAGTTTTCAAAAGCACAAGTAGTAAATGCTCTAACTTATCATTTCATTGCTTTAAAACTGAAAAAGTAATACAAATTAAAAAACATTAGAAAGAAGAAATTTTACTTTTTGACAATTACTCTCATAAAATGGTGTTTAATTCATTAGCCTTATCTATGTATGCTTGGATTCTGTTGATGAACAAGAAAACCTATTCATTGCTGGGTGGAGCTAATAGCTTGGGAGAGAAGAGGGCACTTACTTATTCACTTATTTACCTGCTTGTGGTGGTATTGTGTTCCCCAAAATATTGTGTATCCTAATAAACTTATGTGGGGTCAGAGACAGAACAGCCACTAGATACAAAGGCTAGAAAATGGTGGCACTCACACCTTTAATCCTAGCATTCCAGAGGTAGAAATCGTTCTGGATCTCTTGTGAGTTCAAGGCCACATAGGATACAGCCAAGCATGGTGACTCACGCCTTTAATCCCAGAAAGCGAGCCTTTAATTCCAGGGAGTGATGGCAAAAACAGAAAGGTATATAAAGCGTGGAGACCAGAAACTAGAAGCATTTGGCTGATTAAGCATTTGGCTGATTAAGCTTTCAGGCTTCTAGCAGCACAGTTCAGCTGAGAGCCATTCGGATATGAGGACACAAAGGCTTCCACTCTGAGGAAACAAGATCAGCTGAGAAGTTGGCCAGGTGAGGTTAGCTGTGGCTTGTTCTGTTTCTCTGATCATCCAGTTGTAGTGGGTAGCCATTCCAGCTTTGATTTGGAAGTTCCAACCCCCATTGAGACTTTGGCAACTGTCATGCCTACAAGGCAGGGCCAAGGGAGGCGCCTAGAGACCCGAGATCTGGATCGGGCAGCGCTCTCTCTGTTCTGGGACCCTGGACGGTGGAGGTGGGCCAAGCAGAGCTCCAGAGAACATCGCTGGACTGCGATACACCTTTCCCAGACCCCGCGACCTACCTATCCCTTAATTTGTAAGTTACGCCATTAAATAAATCTCCTTTTAACTATGTGGAGTGGCCTTAATAATTTCATCTATATCTGGCACTCACGTGGGGCAAATTCCAAAGGCCTGGGTGGCTCCCACCCTCAGCCTCCTTCCCGGCTAGCGGGTACCTAAACCTGCCTGCAAAGTTCCATATAACCAGGGAACGCCTACACGGTTGGTTCTTAGCCCCGAGACCAGGGTAAGAGGCACTCCCCCGCTTCCTGAGTGCCGGCTCCGGCTGCTGCCATCTCAACTCCAGCGAGCTGCAGTCAGCCAAGATCACCAGCAGGCCCTGCTTTAGAGCTGTACCAACGCCACCTGCTGGCTGAAAAGTGCTACTACACCCCCCCAAAACCATGAAAGGTAAGCATATTGTTTCAAGTAAAAGTACTTGATAATTTTACACCTTAAAATTGACTAACAAATTTTGAGTAATTCTTGTAATATGGCTGACAACATTACCTCACAAAGATTTGAAAACCTTTTTGCCTGTATGATGAATGACATCTTCATGGAAATATATGACCTTCCTAAGGCATATCTGGCCTGTACCATTTTGGCATTCATCATAATAATTCACACAGTGTTCAAACACTGGTTTAATAACAAGAACAAAGATGAGTCATTATTGGGACTGATACAGGCTTTAAGAGTTAGCAATGAAGGCTTACAGAAAAAGATTCTCTCTCTGGAATCTGCTTTAAGAGATAGCAATGAAAGCATACAGAAAAAGATTCTTTCTCTGGAATCTGCTGATCAGGATTTACAAAACAAGCTTGTACCGAAAATTGATCTTATTGATAATAAATGTGAATATTTAATGGACAGAACACTAACTCTCCAGACACTATGTAAGGAAGAAAGATTATCATTAATTGATAAGATAAGGTCCATGGAATCATGTGTTTCTGAGGAACATAAAATCTTCTATGATTCCATGAGAAATCTGGAGTCCCTTGCCAGAGAGGAGGTTCACTCCATAAAACAGACCCTAGGTGCTCGTTTGCAGGCCTTAGAAGAAACTCTCAGTAAACATGACAAGGGACCTAATAAGCAGAAGGACAAGACCATAGAGGTTGTAACATCTCCAAATGGCTCTCACACAATGGCTTATCCTGTTATCATCCATGAGAAGCCAGTGAATGACACACACCCCGAGCCATATAATACATATACATTACAACCAATTTCAACAAGGGACTTTAAAAATATAAAGGAAGCAGTAGTTATGTATGGGATACACTCTACATACATAAAACAGATGTTAAATTCGTGGTCTACCTCACATAGAATCATCCCAGATGACTGGCATCAGTTAATTTCAGCTGTTCAAGAATATAGCCAGCAGCTACAGTGGAAAAGCTGGTTGAGAGAAGAGGCAAAAAATTTAGAACAACAAGGAAAACTCAGAGGTTTTGTCATCTCCCAAGATCAAATACTTGGTGAGGGATGTTTCGCTGACAGTAATGTACTAGCCATTTATGATGAGCATGCAATATCCCTATGCCGTACAGCAGTTCTAAATGCTTGGGAAAAAATTCCAGAACCTGGAAAACCAACTGAGGTATACACAAAGATATTTCAGGGACTGCATGATCCCTTCACTGATTTTTTACAAAGACTGAACACAAGAGCTGTGTCAGATAAAGAATTAAGAAAAGTATTAATTGAGTCCTTGGCATTCGACAATGCTAATTCAGAATGCAGAAGAATACTTACACCATTAAAGATCAGATCAGCTCCTTTGGAAGAATGGATTCAGTATACTAATGGTGTTGAGCCTCGTAACTACAGTAATGAGGCTTGGATAGGAGAGACAAATCCCAGAGGTGAAAGAAAGCCCCGTGTTACCAAATGTTTTAAATGTGGTACACCAGGTCATATAAGTAAAAACTGTACATGGGGTACTCCTAGAAGTAATACTCCTTTTAGGCATAGCCTAAACAGGAGACCCCAACCACCTCCCGGATTATGTAGAAGGTGTGGCAAAGGCCGACATTGGACCAGTGAGTGCAGATCAAAAATAGATATACGTGACAACCCTATACTGGTGGGAAACGCCTCAGGGGGCCTCTTGCAGGCCCCCAAATCAAATGTAGTATGAACATTCCCAGCCACTGTGGAAGAAATTCCTCTCCAGGACAACTGAATAAACCAATGCCTAATGTAAAAACCGATACTGCAATGGATGATAAAACAGCTCTGATAGGTGGATCAAAGTTTACAAAGAACACTATAAAACAAATATTTTGGCAGACTTCCATAAATAAACAAAGACCAAAGCTTAGAATTCGAATTAATGGCCTGGTTATGGAGGGCCTGGTAGACACAGGTGCAGATGTGACTATAATTACACCAAAATCATGGCATCTGAATTGGCCTCTTCAAGAGGTAGATGTCCAACTTTTAGGGATTGGCACCCTATCTCAGATAAAACAGAGTTCGAGATGGGTTGAATGCATAGGGCCAGAAGGACAGAGAGGAAGGCTGAAGCCATATGTAGCAAATGTAGCAGTAAATCTTTGGGGCCAAGATCTGTTACAACAGTGGAATACCCAGATTAAAATTCCTACACTTTAAGAAAAGGAATACAGACCAATGCATGGTTCTAGGAATAATATCATGACATGCTATAAAAATCAGGCACCAACCATTCAGGCTGTTCACAAACAGAGCACAACTGCTGTTGAGCTCTCAGAAGTACCAACTGCCTTACCTTTAAAATGGCTAACTAATAAACCTGTCTGGGTTGGACAATGGCCTTTGACAAAAGAGAACCTACAAGCTTTAGAACAGCTGGTTCAAGAGCAGTTAAATGCTCAACACATTGAAGAATTTACCAGCCCTTGGAATTCTCCTGTATTTGTTATTAAAAAAAAATCTGGTAATTGGAGAATACTGACAGATTTGAGAGCTATTAATAAAGTAATTAAGCCAATGGGCTCCCTACAGACTGGGATGCCCTTGCCCTCTCTGCTACCTAAAGAATGGCCTATAATAGTTATTGACTTAAAAGACTGTTTCTTTACCATACCCTTACAAGAAAATGATAGAGAAAAATTTGCCTTCACAGTACCTAATTATAACAATTCTCATCCAGTCAAGAGATATCAATGGAAGGTCCTCCCACAGGAAATGTTAAACAGCCCTACTTTGTGCCAATACTTTGTGCAGAAACCATTGGAGATAATTCGTGTAAAGTTTCCACAATCCATAATTTATCACTATATGGATGATATTCTATTAGCTGATCCAAAGTTAGATACATTAGAAAGCATGTTTGAAGAAGTAAAAAAAGTTTTGCCTCGCTGGGGACTGCAAATTGCTCCTGAAAAAATACAAAGAGGAAATTCTATTAATTACTTAGGATATAAGATAGAGCTACAAAAAATTAGACCCCAAATGTTACAACTAAGGAGAGATCGATTGAAAACTCTTAATGATTTTCAAAAGTTATTAGGAAGCATTTCCAACTTACTGGGTATCATGGGAATACCCAAAGATGGACTACAAAATTTGGCTAATACTCTAGAAGGGGACAAAGAATTAAATAGTCCAAGAGAATTATCAGCCAAAGCTGAGAAGGAATTGGCTCTAGTAGAAAAGACAATTTGAGAAGCACATGTGGATCATGTGGATCCAGAACTTAAATGCATTCTTGTCATATTCCCCTCCAGTCATTCCCCAACAGGTATTTTGATGCAGAGGGAAGATCTTATATTGGAATGGATATTCCTACCACGTAAACCAAATAAGAAATTAAAGACTTATATAGAAAAGATCTCTGATTTGATTCAAAAAGGTAAATTAAGACTTCGCCACTTGACAGAAATGAACCCAGCAGAAATTGTAGTACCTTTAACTAATGAGGAAATTTCATCACTATGGAAAGATAATGAATATTAGCAGAGAGCCTGCAGTAACTTTTTGGGAGAGATTAACAACCACTATCCCAAAAGCAAGAGAATAGAATTCATAAAGAAGACTGAATGGGTCCTTCCACACATTGTACGACAAAAGCCAATTTTTGGAGTCCTCATATTCTATACTGATGCAAATAAATCAGGGAAAGCAGGATATAAATCAGGAGACTTAAGTAAAGTGGTACAAAGTCCATAAAGCTCTGTACAAAAGGCAGAACTGTATGCCATTCTTATGGTACTGATGGACTTCACACAACCCCTCAATATAGTCACTGACTCTCAATATGCAGAGAGAGTTGTTTTACATATTGAAACTGCTAAATTTATTCCTGATAATATAGAATTAACTTCATTATTCATACAATTGCAGGAAATCATCAGAAAAAGGGAACATCCTATATATATAACACATATCAGATCCCATACAGGTCTGCCAGGACCTCTAGCACAAGGTAATGATGAGATTGATCAGTTACTAATAGGTAATGTGCTAGAAGCCTCAGAATTTCATAAGAAATACCATGTAAATAGCAAAGGTTTGAAGAAGGATTTCTCTATCACTTGGCAACAGGCTAAGGATATTGTGAAAAAATGTCCTACTTGTTCCATCTATAACCAAATTTCATTACCTGCAGGAAGCAATCTAAAAGGTATACAAAGAAATGAAATTTGGCAGATTGATGTGTTTCATTTTGCAGAATTTGGAAGATTAAAGTATGTACATCATACCATTGACACTTATTCAGGATTTCAATGGGCAACTCCTATGAGTTCTGAAAAGGCTGATTCTGTGATTACACACCTATTAGAAGTTATGGCCATCATGGAAATACCTGTACAAATTAAGACAGACAATGCCCCAGCATATGTCTCCAATAAAATGAGACAATTCTTTGCTTATTACAATATAAAGCATGTTACAGGTATACCACACAATCCCACAGGCCAAGGAGTCATAGAAAGATCCAATCGAACTTTAAAGAATATGCTAAATAAACAGCAACAGGTAACAATGACTCCTAGAAATAGATTGCATAGTGCTTTATTAACCTTGAATTTTCTCAATGCTGATGAGAAAGGAACAACAGCTGCGGAGAGACATTGGACGACAGACAAAACTCCTGAGCTAAACCAACCGGTTTATTTCAAGTATGTACTGACCTCAGAATGAAAACCTGGATATGTTCTACGTTGGGGAAGGGGTTTTGCCTTTATTTCTGCAGGAGAAGAAAAGCTACTGATACCAACAAAATTAATAAAAATTCGATTCGAACAGGAAAAACCCCTTGATGAGGAGAAGTAAAAGATCATCCACCAATGTGACATCTCTACAAGTTGTAAGAAAAATTTAACAATCAAAGGTTGGGGTAGGGTTCTGTTTTTGTCTTTCCAGGATAATGGAAATACCCATCTTCCAAAAATCATAAGGCCTTGGATATCCAGATGTTTACAGCAGAAAGAAAGAATCTATTGGTACCAATCTACACACGGTAAAATCTCACTGTCTAACATCTATCTCTCTATCAATCTAGAAAAGTTGTGGTTCCAATTCAATTATAAGCCAAGCTGGCTTTGGAGATGGAATTGGCTCACTCCTTCTCTAAACCCAAGCATATTGCTAAAAGAAAAGTTTGAGAGATTCTTCAGTCCCTGTAGATAGAGTTTTCCTGCCTGGCCCACAATCAGGACAAATCTCTCTCACCTGCCAGTCCCACAGCCTCAGACCCAACCAAGTAAACACAGAGACTTATGTTGCTTTCAAACTGTATGGCCGTGGCAGGCTTCTTGCTAACTGTTCTTACAGCTTAAATTAATCCATTTCTATTAATCTATACCTTGCCACATGGCTCGTGGCTTACCGGCATCTTCACATGCTGTTTGTCATCGTGGCGGCTAGCAGTGTCTCTCTGACTCAGCCTTCCACTTCCCAGCTTTATTCTCCTCCTTGTCCCACCTATACTTCCTGCCTAGCCAATGGCCAATCAGTGCTTTATTTATTGACCAATCAGCAACACATTTGCCATATAGAACATCCCACAGCACTTCCCCCTTTTTTTTTTCAAAATGGAAGGTTTTAACCTTAACAAAGTAAAATTACATATAATTTGGGAATTTGGGCGTAGCTTCTCTTACTACTTCCTGCTGGAGGGGGGCGCTGTATCTTATGGGGATACAAAGAAAATTATAGGATTATGGAATAGTCCATGAGGGTGTATCGTCTGAGCCAGTTGCCTTCAAATCGTCCTGGATGTTGGATCATCTGGGCCATGGTGTCATCAGAGATCTTTCAGGGTCTTGGCCGGTCAAACCTGATGTATCTTAATCTGGAACAAATCCATAGCCTTTGGCTTTCTGTGGGAACAAAAGCAGAGTCTCCTTTCCAAAGCAACACATCCTTATATCCAAATTTTGAAGTCAAGGTACCTTTAAAGTATACATTTTGGCATAACTCAACAGCTTTTACAATCAAATGTTTTTCTGCAGTTAAAAATCCCAAAGACAACACAATCCAGATTCTCTGTGTAATATTCATCTTTATGTGGCTTATTTTTTATATTAATTTTACTGTCTCTTTGAAGACTTCATTTTTTAAAACTATGTATTTGTTTCTATGACTGTATATATCACCTTTTTTGTCTCTTTCAAGCCTATGTATCTTTTACACACATTGTAAACTATTACATCTGAATCTGTCTTATTGTGAATCTATTGCTTTAACCTGCAGCAGCTGTGGCTGCTGGCTCCGCCCACCTCAGCTTCCCAACATGGCGGTGGTTCGTTTTCCACCAGCTCTGGGAGCTATCATGGGTCTATGCTTTTAGCCAAGCAGCGTGTAGTCCAGAAACCTCTTTTTTTGTTTTGTACTAGCAAAGGCTAAATCCACCATGCAGCTTAATGTGCCACTTGCAGAGGCCTCATTCCCACCATACTGCAGGTCGAGCACACACACCAGAAACCCACCAGTAGCTCAAACTAGCAGCTGCAGCTCATTTGAGAAAGACAATTAGGAAGCTGTTTTTAGCTCCATTTTAGAATCTTTTTTCTTAGTTTTTAGGTGGAAACTCTTGCCACCACATTGGACGCCATTCGTAGATGTAACCAACCTTCTTATTAAATAAGAAACACAGAACCAATGCAAAGAAGAAAGCCAAGAGGTCGGAGCTAAGAGCTAAAACCTTACCCTTCCTCCTGCAGTGGTCCTACCTCTCCGAACTAGCTACCCCTGTGTTAAAGTCTTTATATAATGTTCCTGTTCTGCCTTCTCATTGGTTGTAAACCCAACCACGTGACCGCCTCGTCACGGCCTGTCTGTATAGGCCTCCAGGTTTTCCTTGCTTGGTATTGAGATTAAAGGCATGTGTGTCCAATAATGGCTGTATCCCTGAACACACAGAGACTTGCCCAGCTCTGCCTACCAAGTGCTTGGGGATTACAAGTGTACGCCACCACTGAAAATTCTCTGAATTTGTCAAGTTCAAATGAACTAGACATTGTTTAGGTATTTATTACTTGTATATATTGTATATAGTTATTGTACTTTTGTACATAGTTTTTTTATGTTAGTTATAAGCTTTTTCTTTTTTCCTTTTTATTAAAATAGAAAAGGGGAAATATGGTGATATTTTATTTGTATTAAAATTTTATTTGTATGTTAATAAATAAAGTTGCCCGGGGGTCAGAGCTATTAGCAAGCCATAGAAAAGCAGGGCAGTGGTGGCGTACACTTGTAATCCCAGCACTTGGTAGGCAGAGCTGGGTAAGTCTCTGTGTGTTCAGAGATACAGCCATTATTGGACACACATGCCTTTAATCTCAATACCAAGCAAGGAAAACCTGGAGGCCTATACAGACAGGCCGTGACGAGGCGGTCATGTGGTTGGGTTTACAACCAATGAGAAGGCAGAACAGGAACATTATATAAAGACTTTAATAACACAGGGGTAGCTAGTTCGGAGAGGTAGGACCACTGCAGGAGGAAGGGTAAAGTTTTAGCTCTTAGCTCTGACCTCTTGGCTTTCTTCTTTGCATTGGTTCTGTGTTTCTTATTTAATAAGAAGGTTGGTTACATCTACAAGTCCCATATCAGAAGAGCCCTCTGGTGTGGGACAGAAGGAAACCAATAAAAAGGGACCATTGTCTTCTAGATTCTAATTCTCTCTATGCTTACTCTTGATTTCTCAGAATCCTTTCTTACATGCTATGTCCTCTTTAAATCCAAACCTTCCATTTTGATAACAAATAAGTTTTTCCAATAGCAATCTCGGAAGTCTCTAGAAGGAAGATGGGGCCCCAACAACAACAACTCTACCCAATCCAGAATGATGCCATGGTAATCATCATTATACTACACTTCTTGCTAGAATTTCAGACAATCTTACCCATTACTCTAAGACTTGCTGCAGAACCTACAGTTAGTCTAACTGAGATTTAACTATCTGAGCTTTCTCATAGTACCCAACAGAGATAACATCACCCCCTAAAGAGCAGGAAGCAATTCTAAGAAAACGATGCCCCTTCTCCCTTAGGTTTTATAATTCTCAGGGTTATGAATGATGGTTATAGGGTTTGGGGTGGAAGAAAATATTAGACTCAGTATTCTAAAAAAAAAAAAAGAAAGAAAGAAAAAAGGGAAAAGAAGAAATGGAATGGATAGGTATAAGATATTGTGGTAGATTATTGTATATACTAGTAAACAAATTTAGTAAAATAGCAGCCTTAGATAATTTGCACTGTAATTTGCACTGTTATGGATTCTTATATGTTGATACAAATGTAAACGATTTTTATATTCCTATTTAAGATAATTTGTATATTGATACAAATACAGAACTATATTTGTTAATAATGTACATATATTTCTACTCTTATTTGAAATATTTGTATATTGATACAAATGTAAATTTATATCTGTCATACTTTATGTATGTTCTACTTCTGTTTAGGATATTCGGTATATTGATATATATTTAAGATTATTGTCATATTGCATATTGCACTATATATTCCTACCTCTGTTATAAATATCTTGTGTATTGTCACAATTTTGAAGTCATTGTTCTTTACCATGCATTTGCTTATAGACTGTTTACCTTAGTCCTTAGGTTATTTCGGCAGATAAGACTTATAGATTTATAGTCACCTATGCTTGTCATCTCTATAGTTATGTTAGTTAGGTTGTCCAGATTTACAGATACATAGGTCAGATGGACAGGTAATCTTCAAACACTTCATAGACCTAGAGAATATGGAATTTAAATAACTTAGAATTCTGTTGACGTGAGACACAATTGCTCCCGCCTGCACCAATTTGATCCCGAGAGAATGTTGGGCTTCTAAGACATTTCCATTTGGAAGTTTGTCTTCCTGGCACAAAATGGCCTACTGGGCAAAGAACTGCCCTTGCCTTGATGGCTGACAGTACAAATGCAATGCTGTCCTTTCTGGACAAGCGGGACACAAGGAAAGCGACCACTGTACTCTGCCAAGACAGGGTAAGATGGTCTTTCAGAATTCCTGCTTCTGAAAATGGTCTGTCAGATACTTTAGGTCTGTAGCCAATTTGAATGCACCAACAATGCTGAGAAACATTAGGTGACTGTCCAGGCTGCCAGCTGTCTCGGTCTACTCTTGCAAGATTCCCGAAAGTTGCTTGCATCCATCTACCATTTCTCAGGTACCATTATATTCCTTCTCAGGTCTTTGATGGGATTGAAGACTAGCAGTTATAGTTACAACTTAGTAGATAGAACATATTAAGTATTAGATTCAGGTTCTTTAGGATAGGACACCTTTTGGAATGATCTTTGTAACATGCCATTTACCTATGCTCTATACTTCTCTGGATTTTAGTATGTGTTTCTTGCTTGATATTGTTTGCATTGGTTGTTGTTCCATCTTATCTAGGTCATTATCCCTCATTATTCCTGGACAATATTTGATAACCATTCCTTTGTATATAGTCTGGTATTAGGTTAGAACTTTCTTATTTAGACAAAAAGGGGGAGATGTAGTGGGTAGCCATTCCAGCTTTGATCTGGAAGTTCCAACCCCCATTGAGACTTCGGCAACTGTCACACCTACAAGGTGGGGCCAAGGGAGGTGCCTGGAGACCCGAGATCTGGATCGGCCAGCGCTCTCTCTGTTCCGGGACCCTGGACGGTGGAGGTGGGCCAAGCAGAGCTCCAGAGAACACTGCTGGACTGCGATACACCTTCCCCAGACCCCGCGACCTACCTATCCCTTAATTTGTAAGTTACACCATTAAATAAATCTCCTTTTAACTATGTGGAGTGGCCTTAATAATTTCACCAATATCCAGTGTTCACCCCAATACCTGGCTCAGGTTTGATTTTATGAGTAAGAACTTTTTAAGACTCCTGTTACACCTGCTCATCAAGAAGACAAGCATCAAATACTCAAAGGTAGGAAACCCCAAGACAAGCCACACAAAACAGTGACTTAAATACTTGGACACATAAAAAGAGAAAACTGATATAAAACAGTTTTCTGGAGACTAAAATCAATAAAGTGGGATTTATGTGTCAAATTATATAAAACATTAATCAAAAGTTCATGAAATAAGAGTGAGTAGTGTAAAAAATTAAATTGCTGTATGAGGAGGCTTGGCATTGAGTTAATTCTAAATTCAACAACTATTGATATACTGTGTAGCATTTCTAGGCAGTCTGCTGCTGTGAGAGCAGTATCTAGCCACAAATTGTTACTGTTGTATGAGAGCTACAAAAAGTGTCTAAAGAAGTATGGCTTTGTAATATTCTTACACTGATGAAGAACCCATTTTTCTGTCACATAATCCACAGAGAACAAATTAGATAATTTAAAATTAAATTAAAGTTTAAAATGTCACAAAAGAAAAGGAGGCTCTTTTAGGGGCAGAGTCAGTCAAAAAAGTCTGATAAGACATGTTAAAGGTTCTGGATTCTGACATTGAGTTAATGTTGGGCTTTAGGGATATCTGAGGAGGATACAGACATGATCAGATGTAAAATTAAGATGGATGCTGAATAGAGAGAGTGTGAGCCACTGGACAAGCTGATTGGGAGCTTGAGCAGAAAGATGGAGTGTGGTAAGATCCCATGACAGAGGTCAGGGCTTCAGGGGAAGATGATAGGAGCTGGCTGGATGATGTTCCATTATCTGAGTCAGGAGAACTTTGACATGATGGCCATCAGACATCAACCCAGCATTAAAAGAAAACCTTTTGGAACACTTTCTTGTCTTCAGATCTCAGAGTATAATGGAAGGGGAAATGAGGAGTTATTAGGGTAGGATGCTGATGCATTGATGGCCTGGGTGGGAAGCACATCCCATCCTCACCCTGGTGTGTGAATCATCAAAACAGCATTAACCCTGTAACTACAAGTCAGAGCTTGTGTAAAATGAGAAAGGTTGAGTTTCTTTGGCCAAAATCTAAGGAGAATCAACAACTAGGAGTTTTGAGTTAAGAAGTCTATAAAGAACCAGGGCAGAATGATCAGTGAACAGTGTCAAGTAAATCTGCAGGAAAAGAGTGTCTTGTGAAAGATACAGTCACTTTCCATTGGTGCCCTTCACAGTGGCAATACCAGCAGTGATGAGAGAAGTCAGTATTACAGTGGATTAAAAGATACTGGGATTTTCAGTACATGTAGACAGGTCTGTGTGAACCATTCTCTCAAAAAAGTATATGATTTTAAAGCATATAACCCAGAACCCAGGAAGAAATCATACCAAATTGAGCTATATGTCTATCAGGAAATTGGAAAATAAATACAGTACTTAAAAATAAATATTTATTAAAAATTTCCTATAAATATAAACATAAAAGGATTAAGGACAAAAATGACTATTAGGTAAATAAATCATCAACGAGGGCTCAAGAAATTGTTTTAGTCACTAAAATGGTGAAATCAAGAAGTCAATTTCTAGCTCTTTAATTAAACACAATAACTTACTAATTACAAAATAAAGGTGGTCAGTATAGCCATGTGTCACTTAATGAGAAATACGAACTTGAGGATTCCATCATTGTGAAAACTTCATAAACATCAAATCTCTAAACCAATAACAAACAACAAATCTCCCTCTCAGAAATATGTTCTGGGATAGTGTACTACTGAAATAGTGCATCAGTATGAAAGTAGACAATTCTTTTACAAAAATGTGAAAACATCAGGAAAGAAGAAAGATGCAGTAAATGTAGGAATGGCCACGTCACATAAGCTTGCTTGTAATGGGAGACAGTATTAAAGTTAAAGACACTTTTTCATTACTCACCAAATACCCAACAGAAGGAATTTCAGGGATGGAGGGTTTATTTTGGTTCATAGATTCAGAATAGTCCATCACAAAAGGGAAGGCAGGGTAGAGTGGTCCATCCCTGAAGGTGGGTGTGAGATGGTGGTTTTCTCACTGGACACACAGACCACAAGCCTGAATCTTGACAGCCTCACTTACTAAGCCCCAGTTCTGTCAGTCAAGTCCTACCTTCTTTGGGTTTTTCAGTCTTCAAACAGCTCTACAACCTGGAAGTCAGTGGGGGACCCTGCAGAGTCAAACAGTAAGAAAGGGGAGGGACAAGAAGAGAGAGATGCTGAGATACAGCACATGCAGAGAATGGGTGGGTGGAGGCAGAACAGCACAGTCAAGCAACAGCAAAGCCGTTACTTTTGTACCTAGAAACAGGAAGGGAGGGGACAGGTACACATGACAGATGGCTGCAGACCTGGTGGTAAATGGATACATTTCACATGGATCTTGTCTATGTTGCCTACAGTTTTAGAGGAATACTCTTAGCTACTGAGAATTGTAGAAGTTGAAATCCAGTTAGATAAGGAGATAAGTAAGAAATAGTGACCAAATAAAACGGGAACAAGGGATCAATTGTAAACTCTAAAAGAATCAACTCAAATTATACGGGTTGAGTATAGAGACCACAGGTCAATGATTGTGAAGAACAAAAAAGGAATTGAAGGTATAGTGGGGAGATGGTAGCTAGGATGAAATACCAAAGAGTCAAAATTGGTTCAAAGTGGGAAGAAAAAAAGACTCTGTAGGAAGAAAATGAATAATCATCATAAGACAAGATCCCACTGTGTTTTAGCAACAGGAAACAGGCAAGTGGGTGATCATAGAGAGATGGAAGATTGGATACTTAAGCATAAGTTACAAAAAGTTCTTGTTTCAATTTGATAAGATCAGTCTGTGAGTGATAAATTTCTTATGATAATACTGCACTAAATTCTGTAGATATGTCAAAGATTCTGACTTTTCATACATATCCCCAAATAAGTCCACATTCAATCATGAATTTTTTGGGGGGACCAATAGATTTTCTCTAAAAAGTAGGCTTTATTTTTTTCAGGAGAGTGTTTAGAACAAAGTGGAATGCAAAGTCTCATCTCTCACAGACCCTTAATCTCCCACACTATTCACTGTCCCATATCAGGAGGATATGTTTCCTATAGCTGATGGATCTACATTGACAAACAGTACCACTGAAGTTTACTTCCGCCATTATTTTTAAAACCTATGCATTTTACCAGGCAGGGTTAGTGGCATACACATCCTACTACTCAGGCAGCTAAGGCAGGAACATCATAGGTTCAAGGCCATAATAGTGAGACCTTTCTTCAAACAAACAAAAATAAAATCTGTGGGTCTTGACAAGTTTATAATTACCTGCATTTGCCATTAAAAAAATCCTAGGGAGCAGTTTCATTGCCCTAAGCATTCTTGGTTCCTCCTATTCAATCATCATCATGCTTAATCTCTCTGGTGATCACTGATCTGTTTACTGTCTAAAATTTGCCTTTTCTCAAAACTCACAGAGTTAGAAGAATGCAGTATATCTCTTCATTCTGACTCTTTGCAGTTAGAAATATGCATTTAAATCTCTTCCATGTGTTTACTCAGCTGACAGCTCATTTATTTTCATTGCTGCTCTATTCCTTTGATTGAATTCGAGAGTTTGTTTATCTATTCACCTACTGAAAGACATCTCGGTTGCGTCCAACTCTCACCATTTATGAATAAAATGGCTATGAACACCTGTGGGTCGGATTTTATATGACAAGCACATGCTTAGCTTTGCCAAACCCGTCACACTGCCTTGCACAAATCTTGTATCATTTTACAGATCCCAGCGTGAAGAGCCTTGATCTCTACATCCTTGGCAGTACTGATGTTGTTTTAGATTTTTACCATTATAATAGGTATATATTCTCATCTCATTGTTTCAGCTAGAAGTTTCCTAATAACACATAATGTTGAACATCTTCTCATATGCTTACTTACCATATGTGTAATATATCTTATTTGATGAGGTCTTTGATCATATTTTTGCCTATTTTTGAATCAGAGCATTCATTTCTTACTGTTGGGCTTTAACATTTTTAGGTATTTTATCTAATCTTTTACCAGATACTTGAAAGTATTTTTCCCCACAATCTGTGATAAGTCCTCATTCTCTAAATTCTTAATTTTCGCAGAACAGAAATGTCTTTAACAAAGGCTAGTATATCAATTATTATCTTTTATGGATCATCTTTAGTGTTGTGTCTTAAAAGCCATTGCCAAACTGAAATTCTTCTGAATAAACAGACAAAAAACAGTGGGGGCACTTAAACAATGGAATACATAAAAAATTAACATAAATTCAAGACTGAGGAAAAGAAGGATAAGAGAATTGTGTTTTCCACCATGTAGTTCAAACAGGCAAATCAGTTAAGCTTTGAAAACGCAAACTGGTAATATAGGGAGGGAAAAATAGCAGACTTAAAGGGGAAGAGCAGGGCAAGGAGACCAGAGGGAGTACTGTGCCTAGCACTGGCAGCATGCTAGGCACATAGATATGTTTGTATTATTCAGCCCCAGTTCCATATTTTTGTGTGCTGTTTGAATGACAGTGAATAAAACAAGATATTTATTGGCAATACGAAAAATGAATTTACACTTATGGATGAAGCTTCTCTTTTTAGCATATAGTGTTTTTAAATTAATAAGAATACAAAAATTCCAGCAGAAATTTATGTTATTTTTCGAAGTCTTTTGATTTGTAAATGAGAAACTTAAATTTACACCAGATTGTCTCACTGTTTTGACAAAAAATGCTGAGACCAAATGTAAAGCACCAGTTCTTGGGACGTAACATGGCTCAGTTTGGCCAAGCAGTTAATTTATGCTGAGGGAATTAGGCACCCTGTCGCATAAACTTCCTGTATCCCTTGTAAAATTTTTTGCCTTTGGTGTTTGGATCACTATGTCCATTTTCTTGAATTGGGTAGATTAAATTTGACAATATATCATCACAATATCTCCAAATTTCTGAAGATGCGAAAAAGGCATCTTTTGTCTTGTGTACACTTGAAACACTAAAAGCCCCAAAGAACTGACTTGACTAAATGTTGCTTAATTTAATTGTCCTTCAGAGAAGATTTTCTAAGATCACATCTGTGTAGATGAGGATGGATTTTTCCCTGAAGGAATGTCCATTTCTAGTCCTGTTTACAAGGAGCAATTGACCTTCGGCTGGGATCAAAAGCCAGAGAAGAAAGAAAAGCTCTTATTTCTTCCTCTAAGGCCTATGTGGCAGCAATCTGGGACTGATAAGCACGGGTGCTATGAGCACTCACAGATGCAAATAAATTGGTTGGTCCTGGTCAGAAGAGGTGGAACAA
Organism: Peromyscus eremicus; assembly: GCF_949786415.1. NCBI lineage: Eukaryota > Metazoa > Chordata > Mammalia > Rodentia > Cricetidae > Peromyscus > Peromyscus eremicus. The sequence continues at coordinate 129,388,049 of NC_081421.1, forward strand.
GGAGCCAAAGACTTCTCAGTTCTAATGGTGAGAAGAAGCAGGAGTCAGACCTGAGCCTGCTATCTCTCTGGTCAGCCATTTAGAATAAAATTGCAACCTCTATATCCATGAATATGTTTAGTAAGTATCTTTGTTTTTTACTTGTAAAATTCAGTAATAGTGTGGTATATTATATACTGTAGAAAATTATTAGGACAAGCTTTCTAAACTTGGTAAAGTTCTTTTTGAGATCTTGTCCTTCTTTCAAGTCCTATATTACTATTACTATTATTATTATTATTATCATTATTATTTACTAACTTAATGTCAAGATGAGTTTATATAGTTTCCTTAACCTCAACTTAACCTCAGGTCATGGCTTTTAACAACAGCCATCAGTTCTGAGGAGTTCCACACATTTAGATATTCATGTATAAAGTTTATCATCACTTACCATTTATAGAATATCTTCAAGTTGTTCTGGAGTACATACCACGAACACCAGGGCTAAACTCATAGATAATCTTTGGGTTCTTAGACACTGGGGAATTTTTTATTTCCCCACTTTGAACTTTTTTTAAGAATTTTTTTAATTTATTTTACATACCAATCAACGATCCCCCTCTTCCCTCCTCCTGCCCCTCCAGCCTCCCCCTCCCAAAACAACCCCCATTCTCCCCTACAAGAAGGCAAGACCTCCTATGTGGTGCATTCAGTAGAGGTAGGTCCAAGGCCATTCCCCTTGCCTCATGGCTGTGCAAGGTGTTTCACCATAAGTAGTGGGTTCCAAAAACCCCTGCTCGTGCACCAGGTATGGACTCTGATCCCACTGCCTGGGGTCCCCCAAGTAGATCAAGCTACACAACTATCTCACCATACAGAAGGCCTAGTCCAGTCTCATACAGGCCCCACAGCTGTTCATCCAAACTTCATGAGTTCCCACTAGTTTGGTTCAGCTGTCCCTGTAGGTTTCCCCATCACGATCCCAATGCCCCTGCTTATAGATCATAGAATCCCTCTTCTCTCTTCTCGACTGGACTCCCAGAGCTCAGCCAGTGCCTGGCTGTAGATCTCCACATCTGCTTCCATCAGCTACTAGAGAAAGGTTCTATGATGACAGTTAAGGTATTCACTGATCTGATTACTGGAGTAAGTCAGTTCAGGCAGCCTCTCTACTATTGCTAGTAATATAAGCTGGAGTCATCCTTGGAGATTCCTGGGAACTTCCCTAGCACCTGGTTTCTGCCTATCCCCATGATATCTCCCTCTATCATGGTATCTCTTTCATTGCTTTCCCACTCCATCCCTGTTCCAACTCGACCATCCCATTCCCTTATGTTCTCATCCTCGATCCCCTACCCTCCATTGCCCATCCTTCATCCAAGACACTGGGGAATTTTTAACAGTTTATGGCCATTCTGAATAGACTGGCCTGTGGGAAGTAGTCTTGAATTGATAGAAAGGCTATCTGAACACAAGACCATATGAAAACTGATTATAATGAGTGCATGAATCACAGACAAAGTTCTGTCCTAAAACTAGGAATAAGAGAACAATAGGTTAGAAAATCACCCCACATGAAGCTTAGTCTTGCAGTATTTTCCAGCCAGCATCTACTAATTCATAATTTGAAAATGAGATAATAGCAACAATCACACAGAATATAAGTGACAGGGTGACATTACATAGGTTGACTATAAGCAAGTGTTTCTTTTTCTGAGGGTAATAACCCATGTTCAGGTTAAGACAAATAAGTAGATGGCACTGTAACAAAACATTATAACTGTTGTGAAAGATGCAAATTGTAAAAAACAACCTGGGAGTTTAGTTAAGGAAAAGCAGGGCTGAAGATGTAGCCCCGAGAGAATCTTGCCTTACATGCTGAAAGTTCAGAGTTCTGTCCTCAGTACCACCACAAAACCAAAACCACATGAACAAATGAAGAGAAGGTACAATAACCCAAATGAAGCTTGGACAAAGGTTCTGACTCTGGGACATGCTGAAGAATCAATGGCATCCAGCAAGATGTGATTAGATGGAGAGGCTGTAACTGATAGCAGAAAAGGCCGAGGCACTGGAGAGTAAAGGTAGATGCATTGCAAGTTAGAACAAAACTAGTTGAGTGCAGCATGGGTTCAAGGAAAGTACATTATAGTATGAAAAATGACAGGGTCTAGAAAGAGGCTCTGAATACAATCCCAACTTAGTGTTGATTGTCAACTTGAAGATCTAGAATCATCTAGGAAGAGAGTCTCAATTAGGAATTATCTATATTAAGTTGGCACATGGTTGTAACCATTAGGGATTTTTCTCAGTTGAGTTAATTGAACTGGGAAGACATACTCTGTATGTGGGCAGCTCCATTTCATATGCTGGGCCCTGAACTGAATCAAGAGGAAGGAGCGAGGAAACTAAGCATTAGCAAGTGAACACATTCACCATCTCTCAGCTAGTCACATCCAGTGTGACTTCACATTTCTAATGCCTTGACTTCCCTACAGCAATTGACCATAACTTAGAGCTATGAGGTAAAATAAACCCTTTCTGCCCTAGATTGCTTTTGTAAGTGGTGTTTTATGACAGCAATGGAAAGGAAAGTAGCACGGTGGTAAAGCAGGTGGGCACCAGACATCAGAACTGTGGAAGAGTTTGCACCCACAAGTAATGTGTTGAAAAAACTGGATTATGGGAAATAGAAGATAAGAAGAAAACCAGAGGAATAGTGAAGGGCATTTATTGTCACAGTTACCCAGGAGGAAGATGAAATCTCAACACACAGAACAGCAGCAGTTAATGAAAAGGCATTGCCAATTTCCCTCTTTCAAAGACTGAAACTATTACAGCCACTGCTACTAGACTAGTTAGTTAGAAACTGCAGTGAAGACATATGCGTATAAATAAAATGATAGAACCTGACAAGGCAATTTACAAGCTAACACTCTAAAGTAGAAAAATAAGACCCTAATTCTAGGAAAAATACTGAGTGCAATTATGAGACAGCTATATTTCAATCAGGAAATTTTCTAGTGAGGGAAAGATCTGCACACTTGAGCCAAGAAATATAAATTCATTCCTAGGAATTTGCTGAACTCCAAGACTCCAAACAGTCTGAGTTAGAGAATCTATGAGCACTGGTCAATGGTTGTAGAAGATCAAAGGGAAGGCTCTGATCTTGACTAACTATGGTTCTATAAAGCAGTGTGAAGGAAGGCAAACTACAAGTATAGACTGTAATAGTTTGGTTCCAAGGTGGCACCCATAAGTTCCACTTTACACAACTCTCTTCTCTAGTAGACACAATTAGCTGCAAGGGAGCCAGACAAGCAATGAAGAGAGGTATAATAATATAGGTATAATAATAATAGGTATAATATATAATAATTATTATAATATATTAATTATATATTATAGATAATAATTATTATATATATAATATATTATCTATAATATATAATTAATATATTATAATAATTATTATAATATATTATTATACCTATATCATTGTCATTTACATAAAACTCCACTTCTGAGATGTGGATATGAGAATGTGAAACCATAGAATATTTACATTACAAAAATTAATAGCCGGGCGGTGGTGGCACACGCCTTTAACCCCAGCACTCGGGAGACAGAGGCAGGCAGATCTCTGTGAGTTCGAGGCCGGCCTGGTCTACAAAGCAAGTTCCAGGAAAGGTGCACAGCTACACAGAGAAATTCTGTATCGAAAAAAACCAATAATAATAATAATAATAATTATTATTATTATTATTACAGGTAAAACACCAGCCTCAGATCATCTCATAGCTAGCTCTTTGTAGTGATGCATAACTTTAATTCCTGTACTATAGAAACTGAGGCTGTAAGATCATAAGTTTGAGTATAGCATGGATTACATAGTGAGGTGCTGTGTAAAAAAATGTATGAACTCACTTCCACAAATGCACAGAGAAGGAACATATTTGCATGATAAGCATACATCAGTAGAAATGAATGGTAAAAAATTTAAGTATAATTTCCAATTTCAGTGTGGTCAGTAGCTACCAATCATTATTATACCTCTCTTCATTGCTTGTCTGGCTCCCTTGCAGCTAATTGTGTCTACTAGAGAAGAGAGTTGTGTAAAGTGGAACTTATGGGTGCCACCTTGGAACCAAACTATTACAGTCTATACTTGTAGTTTGCCTTCCTCATCACTCCTTAAACACGACATTCTTGGTTCTCAACTTTCCTAATGCTGTGGCCCTTTGATAGAGTTCCTCATTTGGTAGTGAATCCCAACCATGAAATTATTTTCATTGCTACTTCATAACTGTAATTTTGTACTGTTATGAATTGTAATAAATATCTGTATTGTCTGATGGTCTAAGGCAACCCCTGTGAAAGAGTCATTTGACCCCCCACAGGTTGAGAATTACTCGCTGTTCTAGAGAAACAGGTAAAATTTTGATCAGAATTTTTTTATACCCTTAAAAGTTATTGGTCATTCAAGACTCAAGTAGCTTCTCTCTGTACATGCATGTTTGTATGCAGGCCAGAGGTCAATGCCAGGTGTCTCACCTCTCTATTGCTTTCCACCTTATTTTTTTGAGACAGGGTTTCATTAATTGCGAAGATAAGCAATTTGGCAAGACTGGCCGGCCAGCCCCAGGAATCTCCTTGTCTCTATCTTCCCAACATAGGCATGTGCTCCATGTCTGACATATTTTTGTGGGCAATGAAGATCAAACTCAGGTCCTAATGCTCATGTGGTAGGTACTCTACTGAGTCATTTCCCCCGCACTTGAAGAGTATATTTTTTTTAATGTGGAATATATCTGTTAATATTTGTAATATTCACAATTATGAAAAAGAGATAGAATTGGTAAATATCCATTAATTTATTTTAAAATAACAAGTCATTACATGTTAACTTAAATGACATTTTTTAACCCAAACAATTATAAATTCAAAAGAAGTAAGGGTATCAGTGCACATTTTGCAAATTTCTTTTTGTGTGGCTTAATATAAGATAGCTACCTTTTCATATCTGCTTCAACATATGAAAATACAAATAAATATCTGGGAAATCAAAGAATATATTTTTGAGAGAGGGTCTCACTATACAGCACAGACAGAACTTGATTTTGTGACACTCAGCTTCCTGAATGCTGGGATTGTAGCTGCATGCCACCATATCTGATGCAGAAAATATCTTACCATGATTCAGGATATTCTTTAATAGTCTATGAAAAATCATTGTTTCTCCAAGTACCTTTGCAGTATAGAATCTGAAATCATACTAATAGATTTTTGTATTCCTATTATGAAAATCCACACCATTACCTTACATTTTGAGTGAACTGTTTATTAGTACTTAATTTTGAAATATGACGTAGTGGTCATTTGCCCAGAATTACTTGCTCAGTTTTATGAATCTTTCAGATATTGGAGTATTTCATCAACACTGCTATTTAAAACAACAATGTAATCTCTTTGCTGGAAAGCTTTCAAGCTCTTAGTGGCAAGTACGTTTCCAATGTTCTAATTTTTACTAGAAACCTAAAATTTTACAATTTGCCATAAATATAGTCAGCTATTGTCCTTAATACAATTATCTCATTTAAGTTTTTCTGAGGGAGGGCTCTTTTATACCACATAGGTAAATATGAATTGCAAAAACTGTATTCTATGGAAGTCAAATGGGACTGGGGTAGGAAGGACACAAGATCCACTTGAACCCAAACCATCACACAAGTATTTGATGTTCCTTGGGATCAAATACTATCCCTCTGTATTCAATAATACTCACTCTTTTATCCCTAAATCCCACTTCTTCATTCAAAAAAAACTGAAAAACATTTCTACTCAAAGGATATGATCTGTTGATAATCAATCAAAATATTCTACTTAAAATTAATGTTTTTCTCCTTCATGGCTTCCATACATAAGAGAAATAGCATTTCATATAAGCCAGTGTCAGCAAATAGAGCACTGGAAGCTTCTGTGGTAGAACATCACTGTCCTGATCTATGTGAAGACAACTGCAGTTTTACTCCCTCTTTTGTGCTCCTGGTGCAAATGTCAACAACTCACTGACAATAGATACAAATGTTTAAATAGAACGAAGAAAGTCAACCCCATCCAGAAGGTCCACAGACCAACAGCTGGAGAACTGAAGAGGCGGAAGAAGTGGAGTCACAGGTGAATGGAGTCTGGATGTTGTTTATCAGCATCAACTGTATAAAGTGATTTTTATTATATTTCCATTTATATACATAACATAGTAGGATCATATATACTCTTTCATTACTCTGGCTGGTCCTTCTTCCTCCTCCTACTCATTCCCTCTCTTTTTCCTTATACTCCTACCTACTATTCTTAAGAGTTACCATTATTTAAAATTTATTTGTAAATGTGCATGTAGGTGCATGAAGAGACCAGAAGAGGGAATTGGATCCCTGGAACTAGAGTTACAGGTGTTTGTGAGGCTCCTGATGTGATATTGGGAACTGGAGCTGTGTCCCATTCAAGGAATACTGAGTGCTTATAGCTGCTGAGCCATCTCTTCAGCCCACCTTTTATTTTCATGTATTCAATTAAAAGTCTAGATTCTTCATCTGAGAGAAAATATGTGACATGTCTGTCATTTTGAGGGTGACTTATTTTGACTATATTCCAGACATTTTTCTACACAAATAACCATTTCTCCATTATGGTTGAATAATATTCCATTGTACATATGAATATTTATCTAGTCCTCTACTGAGTGACATCTACACTGATCCCATAACTTGGCAACTGTGTTCAGTGAGGCCATAAGCATGGGAATACAGGCATCTCTGTTGTGTGTTGACTGTGATTCCTTAAGATCTTTGAAAGATTATCCTGGAGATTGTACAGGGTAAACCAACTCCTCCACCAAGGCAGTTCTATATTGTGACATGAGAAGGAATAACTTTCATTGTTTAAGACACTTATGAATATTGCTCACTGTGGTAGTAAGACTCTCTAATACAGCAACCAATACTTTCAAAATTAAAATATGGAATGTGAAGCTTGTACTATGTGCTTAAGTCAAAATGGTAAGGACTGAGGTGATACTCTCTAAGGCTTTATGTTTCCACTTTGTCTTTTAAATTATTTCCTAGAACTATTACCAGTGACAACTGAGATATAGGCCCCTGCTCTCAGAGAGCATGATGCTAGGGGAGTCATGAGAAAGAATGAACATTACCATATATGTGAGTTCTGTTCTTTTTTTCAAAAATGTAAAAAAGGGATAAGCTCAAGCAACAATTGTCAAGTATTTTTGTGGAAATAGTAGGAAAAAGAAAGCCTATAAATATGATTCTTTGAAGAGTATTGGACAATTACCTCCAGGAAATTTTTTCCTAGAAAAAAATTATCTAAGAGACAAGGTCTGGGAAGATTTGTCTTAATACATGAGCAGATTAAGAGTGAGCCTCCCTGGCTGTGTCTGATGCCCTCAAATGAGCAATCAATAACTAGAGAGAAATTGGAATTCAGATGAAAAAACATTAGGTAGAATCACTGACACAGAATTGACTGAAACTAACTGGTCCAAAGCTCACAAAGTTTTCAAGGAAAGTGGATGGCTAAAGAAACTGGGAGCCCAAATGTCTTTCGTGTTTAGAATATGTCTCTGGTCTGATTCTGTATGCAGCAGAATCAGGATGTAAGAGAGGCAAGATCCAGGCAGGCACACTCCGAGGCTGTCTTTGTCAGCTCTGGCAGTGAAGGAAAGAAGAAAAGCAAGATCTGCCCAGAGCATGGAGTCAGGATTCTGGAAAGGAAAAATTCCTCTCTACTAGACAGTAGAATTAGAGTCTATATAAAGAATAGCACCCTTCTATTACCAATACCAGGAAAGGATCTTCACATCCTACCAGGGCAGGTTTCATCACTCTCATAGGCCAACTTCTTCCATGCTTCATATGAGAGTCCACTCATGTTCTTATGTGCATGTATATTTGTATCTTTCATCTTGTTTACAGAATGTGTTTGTCTTAAAATAAATGCACTTATAGTGGTTTCAGTTTTTAAGAAAAAATTATTTTTCTCTAAGTACTCAGAAGTTATGAAGTCACTGGTACCTGTCCCAAGTTCTCTGTTATGTTGATTTTTTTTCTTCAGGGTCTTTATTTATCAGAATGATTGCACAAGGCCAATTGTATCTGTAAGGGAGGCTGGACAAAACTAGAAGCTTGTTTTCATCACTTGCAGATACAAGTGGTAAATGAACAGAGGATGAAGATGATTTCTACAAATGTGCTTATTTGTTCTTTATAAAACAGGAAATTGGTGATAAAGTCTAATTGTGACTTTGAAACAGGAATGGCAATTGTGTGGATTTTAATTTAGTTATATTTAGTCTGTAGCTATATTTAGTTTGTTCTATGTTACTTTTTCATCAAAAGTTAGAATAATCAGAAGAAATTTAAAATCTCAGACTCTTACAAATAATTAAAATTCAAAATGCAATAAACTCAACTGGTTCTATTGTGTCTAAAGGGAGAGGCTGTGGAGAAGTCTGACAATCTGAGTGGCTTACATAACCCCTATGTACTGCCCAAATTTGTGAGTTGTTTCTAGTCAGTCAAGTAATTAGAGTCGCCTGGTGTAATTAGCAATTCTACACTTTGCTTTAGTAAGTAGATTAGTTGCATTTTACAAATAAGACAGATCACACAAGTTCTTAAATTTCTGTATCCCTGAAGTCACATGGAAGTTAATAGGAGAGCTGAGATAAGTAATCAGTGCAAGAAAGAAAACATGAAGGAAGACAATGAAAGCTGCCCACAGGCAATTTCAAACTGCTCCTGATCCTTCCTGCACAAAAGAACACAGTCCAAACTGGCATTCAGTCAATGAAGGCAACAGTAGCCAAGACAAATCACAGCTTTATCTCCCGCAGTGCTCACAGCTAACAGCGAGCACATTTCACAACTGATCTGCATTCCATTTTAGCGATGTAGAAACAGCCACCAACAGTTACCCTGCAACTCAGGATTGCATTTGACTGTATTTAATACTGCTTGGAATAAACTTGATAATGACATTGGGTTTGAAAACTATAGTAATGAAAACATTATTATTATTATTCCTCATATTTGTCTTTACATAAAAGTATTAAGAATTAGACCTGCCTCTTTACTCTTAATTTTGCATTATTGTCCCACAAGTCACTTCAAGAACAAATATAAATAACAAATTCTCATGCTAAAATTTTGAGTGAAGACTTTGTGTATATAAGAAGTGATGGACTCCTATGTAAATCTTAACTATCATGAAATGAACTGTGGACATGTATGTTAACAGCAAAGTCTTTGAGAGGTAATGAGATCATAAAGGTGTATACTTCTTGTTTAAAATTACCATCCTCATGGAACGATACCTGGATAATCTTGGGAATTTATTTATTGTCTATGGAATGAGGATTCAACAAGCAGGTGGCCATCTGTCAATCAGGAAGCATGCTGTCAGCAGCATGGGAAGCTTCTGTATATCAGACTTTCCATCCCCATGATCTATGAGATAGCTTAGTGCCTTAAATGATCCAGCCTATGGTGTGTGTGTATAAGTGAAAACAAGTCAGGAGAATGAGTGACAGTTCTCTGAATGAATATGGGAGAGGTAAGTATGATTATTTTGAGAAGATGAACTTCCAGGTAGACAGGCCAAAATGTGAGACTGAAATAGCTACAGCAAAGAGCTGTTTCATGTAATGATATTATTTTGTGAGGAGTAGAAAGATAAATTTTGGCTTTACCATTTACTTGCTCTCTGACCTTGGGCAAGGTCTTTGATTTAGGGAAGTTATTTAAGTCCTTAAACTTTAGTTTACAAAACTTAGCTTATAAAACTAAGTTAAAAGCATTAGAAATATTTCATGAAATTTAATTATATCATATAGAATAAATTCCCAAAACTAAACCGTCCTTTCCTATTCCTTCACTATATGAGTACTACTTCAAAGCAATTTGGGAGAAGAAGGGGTTTATTTTATTTTACAACTCTTAGGTCACATTCCATCATTGAAGAAAGTCAGGGCAGGAACTTGAAGTCTGGAACTAGAACACAGACCATGGAGTAATACTGTTTTCTGACCTTCTCGACACAGCTTGTTCAGCCTGCTTTCTTATACTCCTCAAGATGACCTTTGCAGAGGTGGGAAATCCCCCAGTGATCTGGGTCCTCCCACATCAATCCTTAATCATAAACTTGTCCATAGACCGATCTGATGAAGGAATTTTTTCAATCATGGTTTCTCTTCTCAGGTAACTGTAGCTTCTGTCAAGTCAATAGAAAACTAATCAGGACAGTCAGTAAAAAAACTGTCAGAGAAAACCTACTCTTCTCATTATAAACATTTCATAATGGATTATGTCTAACTCTCTTCATGACCACTTCCTACTAATTAAACCATGTAATCAAATGTCTAATAACCCAAATTTTAAAATTTTAAAACTTAACTTGTAAGTATTCAGATATTTTTCCAGGAAGTTGTTTATTAGCTTTTATTAGTTTTTTCCAGCGAAAACAAGCAAACAAAAAATCCAACAAAACCCTCAGAAAATTACATATAAAATACAATTGTTTTTCTGGATTAGAAGAAAGGAAGAGGGAAGGTTGAGACAGGATTTCATGGTGTAGCTCTGGCAGCCAGGAAACTCAGTATGAATACCAGGCTGGTCTAGAACTCACCGAGTCCCACCTGCCAATGCTCTGGAATACAGGGGTTAAGTGCATACTCCATCATGCCTGGCTGTGGTGATTTTTTAATGTCAAATAAGACCAAGTTTTGATGTAGTAGTTTTAATCCTCAAAGTCTTAAAAACCTATAGTATGTCCTTTTATTGCAGAAAACACCAGCCTTATGTTTTATTTTAATTTTATTTTGTTTAAATAAAGTTCTTTTTAATTAAATATTGGTTAATGCTATAAAAGCAGCATAGAAATTTCTTTAAGACACCATTAAATGTGGGTAATAGAAAAAAGCAAAGAGAAAAGCATGGAATGAAAGATGGCATATTATCTTTAGTTTCTGAAGTTGCCTACTTACAGAAGTTCAGTTGCCAGACAAACACCCACATCTGCTATGCTTTTATAGGCATCTGTGAACAGAGAAGCTGCTGACTTTGACAACTCAGTGTACACATGTCCAACTGAGCTGTCTTTGCTTTCTTGTTTCAGTGACTCATCTATGATAAACACAGGTTCCTTTTGTGGTGATATATTGTGTACCCTAATAAACTTTGCCTGAAGATCAGAGAACAGAACAAGCCACTAGATTAAACATAGAAGCCAGACAGTGGTGGCACACACCTTTAGTCCTAGCACTCTGGAGGCAGAGATTCATCTGTATCTCTGTGAGATCAAAGTCATCCTGGACTACATGAGATTGACTCAGTCTAGGAGAGAAACAGAGTTAGGCAGTAGTGGCACACACCTTTAATCCCAGCACTTGGGAATCACATGCCTTTAATCCCAGCATGTAAGATCTCATGCCTTTGCTTGGGAAGCACACATGCCTTTAATCCCAGCACTAGAGAGGTTGAGAAAGGAAATGATATGGTGGGTGGAGAAAGGTATATAAGGTGTGAGGAGAAAGGAACCAAAGCCTTGTTGGCTGAGGAACTCCTTTCGGCTAGAGGCCTTTTGGCTAGAAAGGCTAAAAAGTTGGTGAAGTAAGAGGTGTTGGCTGTGGCTTGTTCCTTTGTCTCTCTGACGTTTCAGCATATACCCCAATATCAGGCTCTGGGTTTTTTATTATAAGACCTTTAGAAATTCAAACAACAACATTTTGTGGTCTTTAGCGTTTTCACTTCTTGTGGTTGTGATTTACATGGCCCCAGTATAATGTCAAAGCACTGTCCAGCCCCTATACAAAAGAAGACTGATATATATATATATATCTCCATGTAAAAATGGTGTGTGATAGGAAGGATCACTGAGGCAGCAGTTACAGTGTTGTTGGACAAAAGCCCAATGTTAATGAACCAACAAAATTATGTTGAGAGGGCCTGGAGTGATTGTTCAGTGGTTAAAAGAACTTGTTGCTCTAGCAGAAGACACGCATAATAGTTCACAAATGTCTAAAACTCTAGTTCTAGGAAACACAAAACTGTCTGCATTGGACACAAATGTGGTACACAGACATATATGTGAGTAAATAATTCATACACATAAAATAGAAGCTAAATAATTGAAAATTTAAATCTTGAGCAATTTGTCTTTAAACAGAAACATTTATAAAACAAGGTTATGTACTGATTGTCAATGAAGGTATAACCAAAGGTTTATATGAGCCTACATTTGCCTTTCCCTTATAATTCTTGCTTTGGAACTCACTGACTCAGACTCTGAAGTTGCAACTCTACTATATTACATGGCACATGTATGAATAACAAGAATTGACTACAACAATGTATTTTTATATTATTAAAATAAATTTAAAATTACTACAAAGCCAAATAACATAAATAAGTCAAAGGGTTAATAAGCATAACTTTAAAAAATCTAGAATTCATATAAATGTAAAACAAGTTCCTAATGAAGCTAGAGAATAAGGAGGGGGAGTTGTATATAGACTGAAGGGCAAGAGTCTGGATCTCATGATCAGCAACAATGAAAATGGGCAAAATGGGCAAACTGAACTGAGAAAATCCCTGTGGTAGATCCAAGGAATATTCAGACCCTTCTAAAGCAAATATGAACCCCTTTATACCTTCAGTCTAACCATAAGTATTTCAGAACAAAAAGGATAACTCAATTGCTTAAACATCATTACAAAGGATTAGTTAAATCTTGATCACAAAAAATTGTTGAGGGAAAATGGCCCTGTGCCTTCTACAAGAAAAAAGCAAGAACTCATAATAGAAGCTCCATGGCTCTCCTTATAAGTTGTACCCCACAATGCTGCAGGTGAAATAACAGAACACTGATTCTTCTTTAGAATACCTTGAGAAAGTTGATGTCAATCTTCATAGAACAAGACGAGCAGAACTATGACTGTAGCTGAATCAGGCTATAGTCTACTCAGGCTCCATTTTAACATTCTTTATCTTTGCTTTGTATGTGTGAAAAAATATGGAAAATTATTCTAGAGGGCAGTGTACAAAATGAAGTTCTGTATAAACAGTAGCTCAGTGCTTTCTGGAGTAGTACTTAATTAAAACACAAAACTTCACCATAAAGAAAAGAATGAATAGAGTATGTACACACGTACACACGTACACACACACACACACACACACACACACACACACACACACACCACAACACATATACTGCTTTTTAGAAGTTTTAACTTTAAAAGAGTATTATTCACTTTAGTAAAAACAAAGTTGTGAAGCTACATAGGTTATAATAAAGCCAGGTCACCTTACAGATAGGCTCCATTGCCTATGTTACTCAGTCTATTCAGACACCAATTTCTTCACCTATAAAGCAGCAATTGTAATACTCATACTAAGGAGGTGCTTTTAAACTCCTGTACTGTCTGTTTGTATTTCTGGGGACTACTATCAGTTGGTTTTTCTTTATAGTAAAATTTTTTGTCAGAAGAGATTGAAAACATGCAAAGACTAATGTGATGAATTATTTTCTGCTATTGTGCTTAATTAATCCCCTTTATGAACATGTAGAAGTGAATCAGATTTGAATCATCAGAGGATAAAGTACCATCTAGCTGAATGCATAGACTGGAAGCAAGATTCTAAGAGCTGTAATAAACAGCCCAAGGTCAAATGTAGAGTTCATCCCCTTCCTCTCATCTTCCTCTTTGTTTTCATAGGTTCATTTTTCTTCAACCTGCAAAGCCTGAGGTTTTCAGGGTGCCTCTGCTTCATCTTCAAAGATCTCAAGATCTGGGCATGTTTCTTACGGGAAAATAAAAATCTTGTAAAATCACATTTTATTTAGGCTATATGAAATTTGTAGTTAATTTTTTTTCTTGCTATGCAAAATGTGATGGCCAGTCTTTGTTGTCAGTTTCACTATATTTGGAATCAACTAAAATCCAAGCAGTTGGGCATACCTGTGAGGGATTTTCTTGATTGGATCCTCTGAGGTGGGAAGATCCATATCTTCCCACCTGGTGGCAGCCTACAAAAAGGACATGGAAGAAGGAAGATATGTGTTTTGCCCACTTTCCCTTACTTTTACTAGCAAGTTCATCTACCCTATTGCTGAGGCATTCCTTCATTGGTATTAGAATCTACTTTTTTGTGATTCCAACACAGACTGAAGACCAGTTGAGACATCCAGCCTCATGAACTGAACGACTATTGGATTGTTGGTCTACTGTTGGTAGACAGCCATTGTTGCATTAGCTGGACCACAGCTTGTAAGCCACTCTAATAAATGTCATATATATATATATATATATATATATATATATATATATACATACATACATACATATACATATCTATATTCTATCAGCTATGTTATTTTAGATAATGCTCATACATAAAGCTAAGTATCTGTTCTAAATCAGAAGGGTGTCTTCCTTACATTAAAGCTCATGGAGAGAATGTTGGGTAGTATTAATAGATAATCACACCCTTTCTGTATTTCCATCATTAAATGAAACTTCTGGTCTATTGTAAGAATGCAAATGTTAAGATGATGAAAATATATTATATAAATGAATAAAATTCTCAAAGAATTAATAAAATATTATTTTTAAAAATAATGTAAATATTTACTTGACTTGTTGGCAGATACTTGTGGTGATATTTTGTCTATGTACCCCAATAAAGCTTCACTGAGGATCAGAGGAAAAAGCCAGCCACTATATTAAACATAGAAGTCAGGCAATGGTAGCTCACACCTTTAATCCTATCACTCAGGAGGCAGGGAAATGTCTGGATCTCTGTGAGTTCAAGGCCACGCTAGGAACAGAGCCAGGCATGGTGGCACATGCCTTTAATTCCAACACTAGTTAACCATAAAGATCTGGCGCACGCCTTTAATCCCAGCACTCGGGAGGCAGAGACAGATGGATCTTTGTGAGTTCGAGGCCAGCCTAGTCTACAGAGCGAGATCCAGGAAAAGCACAACGCTACACAGAGAAACCCTGTCTCGAAAAACAAAAACAAACAAACCAACCCCCCCCCCCCAAACAACAACAACAACAAAAACCCCATAAAGATCTAGAGGTCTGTACAGACAGACAGGAAGTGACAGAGCTGGGCAGAAAGAGGAAGTGATATAGCTCGGCGGAGAAATGAAGTGAGATGGCAGGGATAGAAGGCATATAGGTGTGGGTATACAGAAAGTGGTCTCTTTGGAGGCTGAGGAGTCGGTAAGATGAGGTTGGCTGTGGCTTGATCTATTATTCTGATCTCTCAGTTTTCACCCCAATATCTGGTTCTGGGTTTTTTTTTTTTTTTTATTGAGACTGTTTAGCAATTCATCTTACTGAAACTAGATATGGCAGGTTTCTACTCTGAAATACTTTTTAATAATAGTATTAAGGGGCCATAGTAGCATGGTTGGTTAAATAGACTCTGCTTCTACCAGCTGGCTTCAGGGTTGCATTATAGTATTACCTCCCATCAGCCAAATAACAAGCACCTTAGGGAAGTTCAAATGAATTTTCAGAAGTCCTAAAGCTACAGCTATGCTGCCACAGTCTTTAGAACATGGGAAGGAGGACTGAGGCATAAGATGGTTAAGGAAAGGTGCCTTAGAGACATTCCTTTCAGAATAGTAATGAAGACATAAAAAAATGAATGAAAGGGAATTGTTAAAGACACCGTCTTTTTAAACTGTAAATTGGCAAGTAATATCTAACACTTGAATGCTGTTGAGAATTTATCCAGACAACAAAATTCTCATTTTAGATTTACCAAAGGTATAATTTAAATGAGAGAGACAAACCCAAAAGATCAGCCTACAAAAAAGCCCAGGTTTAGCAACCTGAATGCAGGCATGCGGCTAACAGAAGCCACAGGGAAGCTAACTACTCGATGAAATTGCAGGGTGGGGGGCTTTCACAGTTCTTAAAGTTTGTTTTTAAACATTTAAAACAACATTTCCAAATACAGTCGTACTTTTACTGGATGTTTCTGGGATTCATCCTACAGCTATTCCCTCAGGAGGAACAGTGCCACACACTTATTAGGTGTGGGTTATTTGTGTTTAAGGAAAGAGCAATTTCAGAACAAGAAGAGTCCACTGGGAATATACAACTTTGGGAAAGGCCTCAGCAGTGGCCAGCATCTGGGCTTTCTCATGAATGACTAACCAGGTCCTCTTCAAGAAGCTGCTTCTAGAAAAAGGGGACCATTCCAAGAGCTACTACCAATTTTTCTCAAGACAGATCAGAAATTCACTTTGGACACCAGTGTTCAGGTGAACTCAATCTATAGACAATTCCAATGACAGAGCTTTGTCTCATTTATTTTAAGGAAAAATTTCTTTAGACTAAAAGCATTTTTTATATTTATTTATTTACTTATTTGTTTGTTTGTTTGTGACAGGGTTTCTCTGTGTAACCGTCCTGGCTGTCCTGAAACTAGCTTTGTAGACCAGCCTAGCCTCAAACTCACACAGATCCTCCTGCCTCTGCCTCCCAAGTGCTTAAAGGTGTGTGCTACCACTACTGCCAAGCTAAAAACAATTTTATTTTATTTTGTGTGTATGAGTGTTTTACCTGCATTTATGTGTAGCGAGTGTGTGGTTGGTGCCTGAAGAGGTCATAACGGGGTGTTGGATCCTTGGAACTAAAGATACAGATGGGTCTAAGTTTCCATGTGGGTGCTGGGAATTTAACCCAGGTCCAATGCAATAGCAACAAATGCTTTTAACAGCTGAATCAACTCTCCAGCCCTCAAGGAAGGTTTTAACAATTTGGTAAATTGGGTATCTTGTAGTAACAACACAAATTCTAGAAAGTTTAGGACCTACGTGAATGATCTGTCATTTTTATTTTCTAACATCCCTCACAGTCAATAGCTTGACTTCTACAGGCACTTTTTAATCTGTGTTATTTTTATCCCACAAATCTTACAGTAGCCAAGTCACCCTAAAACCTGCTGCCAGTGAGATAACATAATGGAAGCAAAACCGGGATACTGGCATATTTAGAACTACTGACAAATAATTACAGCAAAACTGATCAAATCACAGAGAGAGTTGCCAAAATACTACAATCCTTCATCAAAACAAAAGCTGTTCTTAATGCTGTTATCCCAGGGTTTTGCTTTCTGTTACAGATAATCCAATAATTCAGGCTACTAAATCAAGCTAAGGTGTTAAGTGCTCTGTCTTGCTTCAGCAGATCACTTCTACAACTCAGCTGCCTTTTACTCATGAGAGGGACTATTGGTTGACTTTACAAGATGTGATTTTTTTTAAAGTCCACTTATTTGTGGTGAAAATGATTTTGTTTTTTAGTCCCAAGGTAAAATAATGGCATTTGTCTTAGTGGACTAGAATTAAATCAACAATGTCTAGGCTATATAAAATAAAATTAGTATACTGGATAATTTTTGAGAGATGTGAGGTTATAGATTTTTTTAATTTGAAAAATATATATCTATGAAAATTCTTAGAAATAACAATGTAAAGGCCACAATTTGGATTTTTAAAAATATGTCTTTAATGGAAATAGAATTGCATCAACTTTTCCCCTCCTTAAAATTCCCAAGAATATAATTTATTTACTAGGGTCCAAAGAAATGGAAAAAAATCAACACATATTATACAACATCAAAAACTTGAAAAAAGCTGGGCGGTGGTGGTGCACACCTTTAATCCCAGCACTCGGGAGGTTGAGGCCACCCTGGGGCTACCAAGTGAGTTCCAGGAAAAGGCGCAAAGCTACACAGAGAAATCCTGTCTTGAAAAACCAAAAAAAAAAAAAAACTTGAAAAAGAAAAAAAAAGCAATTATAAGCCTAGTATTTGAGTTTTTATAAGTATTTTTATGCTTGAAGAAAGAATTCATTTATTTTCTAACTGACTTTGGGAGGATGAAAACTGGAATTATTGTTTAATATCACAAGGACACAGGGCTCCTAAGGATGAAAGAAGGGTTCATGTTCAACTTAGAACAGGAAGTCATGGTGCTGCCCTGTCTGCCACTACATCCTGTATTTTCCGAAGAACACATCACAAATTAAATTAAAACAAGAAACTTGAAGGTTACTAAAGAGTTATTAACAAACATCTAGATCCTAGAATCTATAATCCAATAAATGAAATGGGAATTCCTACTTATTTTTCCTAAAAGCTAATGTTCCCATTTGTTTTGAGGATTAAGATATTAGTTAAGCAGAAATTATGTGTGTAAATATCTAGTAAAATTATTCCAGTAATGAGACATTATAAACATAAGCTATAGTAGGTATAGGAATTATTCTTTTATGTAGTGAAAATGCTTTAATGTACAATTATTTTAGCATGCCAAATTATTTACAAGAGAATTTATGGATTTATTTCTGACTTATCTGAATTTTACTTTCTAGGCTATCTGCACTGAGATGAACACTGGCTTCAAAACATACATCTTATTACTGAACAAGACCTTATTTGGAAATGTGGTCTTTGGATCTTGAGATAACATAGTGGACTTATGGTGGGTCCTAAATGTAATCAGGAGTTATAATATAAGAGGGCAGAAAAAGGGAAAAGGACTCAAGGAGCAAGCTCTGTGAAGACACAAGTAGAGAAAGGGACAGACACTGAAGGGCTAGCCCTGTGAAGAAAAACTTAGAATTGGGATTATGTGGGCATCAGCCAAGGACTGCCATGGGTTTCCAGAGCCCTAACCACTATGAAGGAAGCCTGGAGTGGACTAATAATCTGTTAGAACCATGTAGAGAAACTCACTGTCTCACACCTTAATTTGCAGCTTCCTGCCTCACCACATCACAGTACCACATTCCTGTTCAAGTCCCCTGGTGTGGGGGGACTTACAGACTCAGAAAACTAGCACAATAACACAAAATAAAGGTTTGAAATTAATAATGGAAATCAATAACTTAAAAATCAACGTTAAGTTAAAACCCCAGGAAGTCTAAATATAGACTGTACTTAATAGTAACATATCAATATAGGTCAATTAACTATGGTAAATTAATACAAGACTGTAAAAGAAGAAGTTGATATGGGCAAATGTACCCCACTTATTATCTTTGAAGTTTTATACAAATCTAAATTAATTATAAAATAAATAGTTGTTTAACAAGAAGTAAGGACTGCTATATTACCTGACATAGATGATCATATCAAGAGGCATAGTGGCTTTAGAACATTAAAAGGAACCTTCTGGCTCCCAATCTTCCTGTTCTGCTCAGAGGCGCTTGCTCTGTTTCTTCCTTGCAATGAACTGTTTTGCAGACTTCCTATCATGTCTTCGAACTGGGTCTAAGCCAACATTTACAAAGAGGTTGAAAGGTCATTATAGGTGGGAGCAAACTTGCTCAGCTCTGCAGCTGGAAATAAATACACCCTTCTTTAACACTTGTAGGCAATGCAAATACCTGGGGCATGGCCATTAAGGAAGGAGGAGACGGGGTGTCATGAGCACCATCCATTGCATTTAATGTCATCTCACTATCTAGTGCACAAAGAGCAATGGCTAGACCCAGGTTCCAAGGCCACCAGATGTCGCTTATACCAGATTCCTTTTCATCTGTTGGAGGAACTTCCTGATGAATGAAATATCATTTTCTAAAGCTTTTGAAAATAAGTATTTCATTACCAGTCTTGCGCCAAATTTAAAAAACCTGATAAACAGCTTACAACATAGTTTAGGAAATAAAGAATTCATTCTATATTGTCATGGCCAGGTTTATAAAGTAAACACTGGAGTAACACATCCCCAGCAATTCTGTGTAGTTTCCAGAGAAAACCTACCCTGTGTAGTCTTATAGACTAAAGAACAACACTGTAACAAGCAGCCAGGAGAGCTGTCTGACTCTTCAGAGCATGGAATTGTAGGCACATGTAGGAAAATTGAAAGAATACTGAGCCCAGAAATGTGGGTGAGAGGCAACCACTAGGCTGGTTATTGACCTTCTCAGAGGCTTTGTTTCTCCATTTGTCAAGCTGAGATATGCTCTACTTCTTCCCTGTGTGGACCATAACACTTAGATAAAGCAAACATCTCTAGGCTAGTTTTCTTTCTTTCTTTTTTTTTTCCAGGACTGTAGAACCTCCTGATTCACTCTGTGGGGCACCGCACAGCCTCCCAAAGGCGACAAAGCCCCTTTGCTGTGTGCACCACTGTTTAAACAGCCACTACAGGCAGCGGTAGTTCTTGGGTTGGGTGCCATAAGCTAGTTTTATATTCATTCCTTTTCTTTTCTTTTAAATGAGACTCTTCCTAGAGCATCAGGCACATATAAGCTAATAGTCATGCTTCATTTACCATGCTAAGTCAGGTAAGAAATGAGTGAACAAATAATATTAATTGCACTGTGACCTAAAATAGTCTGAAGATTGGTAGACATAAAAGAGATTAAGAGGCTCAGATGGGTGAATCCCAATGTTGAACAGAAGCACCAGAAGCCTGGCCTGAGAATGCAGGAGGTCATGATTGGTATCCACAAACTAAGTAACTGCATTCAGTGTCCCTGTGCACATGGTCGCAAGAGACACTTTGGGATGTGCAATGGTTAAATTTATATGTATATTATCTAGACCACCAAGCTCCTGTAGCTAGCTGAGTAAACATTTGTTTTCATTAAGGTGCTTATAGGATGAGATTCACACTTAAGTCAATGTACTTTGAATAAAGAACGTTATTTTCTGCAATATGGTAGCTTCATCCAGTCCATGTAAAGTCTTATTGGGAAAATTCAGTATTGGGGCTTGAGATGGTTCAGAGGTTAGGAGAGAGCACTTGCTACTCTAGCAGAGCACATAGATTTTGTTCCTAGCCCCCCGGTGGTTGCTCAAACGGTCAGCAACTCCAGTTTCAGAGAATCCAATTCCCATTCCGGGCCTCTGTATGCACCAGACAATGTGGTTCATATGCATAAAAAACTTTAAAAAGAGAAAACTTTAATGCTTCCTTTGTAAGGAAGAATTTGGCCATCAGACTTCTCAGACTTGACCTGTAGCTTATCTCTTGCCTTCCAGTCCCAGGAGGTATTGACTGACCATACCCTAGTCATTAATTAAATCCTGAATCTCAATTTCTCTGTCTCTCTGTCTGTCTCTCTGTCCATCTCTCTGTCTCTGTCTCTGTCTCCCATTTCAAGACATAGTAGAAAGGTTCATGCAACAAAAACCAAAGGCTGCACCCTGCCAGTTCTGCCCCTCACTGGTTCATGGTAATGTTCCTTGGTTGCCTCCTATCTCCACACCCACTCCCTGGCTACTATTTTCTATATTCCGCATACAGGAGGAGTCTCATCTCCCTCACAGGATAGCTATGTACAGCAAAGTGAGTAGAAGATATTTTCTGATTATAAGGTGTAATACTGGTAATTGAAATTATTTTATTGTATTCTGCATCAATCATATTGCATACCCACAGCATTCAATAACATATTCACAGTATCTGCTGGAAGAAATTCAGTTGATGAGACAAGACTTCCCTGGAGGAACACAGCATATACCTCAAAACCTAAACTTTTGCAATATTCTTATGAAAAAAATCTCCTGTACAATGAGAGAATTTTACATATCTGCTGAATATAATAGTGAGTTCTCCCTGGTGCCTACTACATGCCAACTTAACATTCAAGGGCTTTGTAAAGTCTACCTGTCCTGAGTTGTGCTGTTAGCACAAGACATCACTGTCATTGCATGTTTTAGTTTTTCTTTTTAAACCAGATCAAGGCATACTGCTTATCATGTTACTGTTTTACATATTCCTGGAAATTTAGTCTCAGGGTTACAGAGAAATTAAGCTTAGAAATCTGCCAGTCCTTAGCAACAGAGAGAAGGCCTGGCTTTACTAGAAAGCTGTAATTTATGTCACTGTGGCTAAACACATCTTTTTATGTATGTTTTAGTTAATGGTAAAACACATTAAACTTAGGTTCATTCACCTTGTCCATTAACAGAGACTTGCAAAAGAGGAAGGAATTAGGTCTTCTGGAAGTTCTCTGGTAGTTATTCATTTGGAGGCAATGGGTCATATTGCCTGGCTTCATTTCTCCCTGTGTTCCACAGTTATGATCGAAATGACTTCACTGAGGAACACAGTATTTGAAAAGATGAAAACTATAATAAAAACATCAACACCAACTATTCCATTGTATGTGATCAACTCTTTGAATTAATATCCAAGAAGCTGTTTTGAAGGGAAAGGTAAATGGACATAATGTAGAAGAAGCCAGTCCAATCAGCCTTTTCCAGAAAGCTTCACTCTGCACTTTCTCTCCATGCATTTTGAAACCCAGGACCATAGATATTTCACTGGACAGCAACTTATTGACAATTTATCACACACCAGTCATTTCCCTGGGTGTTTGGCACACTGTTTAATGCTGGGATTCAAATTAAATCTGGAAGATACATTACTCAAATTGGAGCTCGTGAGGCTACTCCTGTTAAACTGAAAAAGAAAAACTATAGTTTCTGGAAGAAGTAGACAAGGGCTGGAAGGGTAAAGACAGAAAACCACAGTGGACACTTCACAGATTTTTCCATTTTACATTAGATAATAGGTCATATTATTTACATGTTGTCTGTGACTCTTGTGACTCCCAGCAATCACATCTACTGGCATGTAATCTTTCCTATTGATAAAGAACCTGGGACTCAGCAAAGTCAAGTAGCCCATCCAAGGCTAGCTAGCCTGTGATGGGATAGGACTACTAGGAAGGCCACTGTCTTAGTTAAGGTTTCTAATTGGTGTGATGAGACACTATGGCTCAAAGCAGCTTGAAGAGAAGGGGATTTATTCGACTTACGTATCCTGAACCACACTGCACTGCGGGAAGCTAAGGTGGAAATGGAAACTGTGTAGGGATCTAGAGGCAAGAGCCAATGCAGGAGCCAGAGAAGTGTTGCTTACTGGTTTTGTCTCATGGCCTTTTCAGAATGACTTCTTATAGCACCAAGTGTAGTGATATTATGTTCCCCAAAATGTTGTGCACCCTAATAAACTTACCTGGGGTCAGAGACAGGACAGCCACTAGAGATAGAGGCCAGAAAATGGTGGCACACACACATGCCTTTAATCCTATCACTTAGGAGGCAGAGATCCATTCGGATCTCTGTGGGTTCAAGACCACACTGGAAACAGCCAGGCATGATAACTTGTGCCTTTAGTCCTGGGAAGTGATGGCAGAAAGCAGAAAGGTATATAAGGCGTGAGGACCAGGAACTAGAGCTGGTTAAGCTTTTAGGCTTTTGAGCAACAGTTCAGCTGAGATTCATTCTGGATGAGGATTCAGAAGCTTCCAGTCTGAGGAAACAGGATCAGCTGAGGAATTGGCAAGGTGAGGTGGCTGTGGCTTGTTCTGCTTCTCTGGTCTTCCAGCATTAACCCCAGTACCTGGCATCAGGTTTGTTTTTATTAATAAGAACTTTTAAGATTCGTGCTACACACCAAGGACCACCTGTTTAGAGCAGGCAAACCATGCACAATGGGTTGGGACTTCCCTCATTAGTCACTAGTTAAGAAATGCCCTACATGCTTGCCTATACCCCAGTATTAAGAAGACATTTTATCAGATAAGGTTCCCTCTTTTCAGATGACTCTAGCCTGTATCAAATCAACATACAACTAGCCAATACAGCCACAGGCCCTCATTCTCTTTTGTAAAACTTCTCATTTGATGGGGACATAGAAGCTATTTAAAGATTGAAGAAGAAATACAGTAGGAATTCTTAAAACCAGTCCTTTATTTTTTATTTTATCCTTCACCTAAAATACTATCCATAGGGAAAGATATTAGAAAGTGGAAATTTAGATAGCAAATATTTATTGGTTTACATTATTCAGTTTTATAATATAGCCAATGAAATTTTCTGAAGCTGATTGCTCTGAGCAGTGCCACGAGCATACCATGGAGTGGCTGCAGGTTCCACCAGTGCTATGATGTTATCAGCTCTTGGTGCACTGCAGAACTCTGGCATCAGAGGAAGAAAGGGAGAGAAGATGCTGTATACATATCGCTCCTCTCCATTCACTCTGGAAGGAATTCAAGGCACATTTGTGGGTAAATTGTGCAAATTTATTTAATATTGTCTATTACCATTCCTGGTCTCTGATCAGGTGCAAGATATATTAAAAAGGCTATTTCTAAGTAAGGACATGAGTGGTCCAGTTTTCAGTAAATCAAGTGATTGATTCTTGTTCACTTGAGATGTCTGTTTAACTTCAAGCTGTAACTGTCTGCATTTAAAGTCACCACCCAGTCATGGAACACTGCTCTTTGGGAGATGCATTAAGGCTAAGACTTCTCACATCAGTTTGCATAATTTCAACACAGATTTAAAACATCTCACATACCAATCTGCTTGAGCCTCAGCTGAACATGGGGAGAGGCCAGAAGTTTCACATTTCCAGGACAAATCTAGTTTTAGGGATGTTGCACGAAGCTGCTTTCACACAGTGGTGCACAGCAATAGTCCTACAGCCAAATCCCATGGCTTTTATTCTAGTCTCATCACTTACTGTGCTGTGTCACCTTAAAAAGAAATCACCTAACCACCCTGTTTTTTCAGTTTTCAAATGGAATGAATGTTGGTGTCATGTAAAGAACAAATTAACTCTTCTTAATCAAGTAGCCAGAATAAAGCCTGCCACAAATGAAGAGCTCTCATTATTAGGACTTGTCATATGCTTCCATTTCAGTGTGGTTAAAGATGATATAGAAGATTCACATCAGAGGTAATTAGACCTTACTTTAAGTTACACAATATCCTCTATATGAGGCACTTCAACAGTTTAGGAGTAGGCAATTACCTAGACATATTTTATTAAGTATAGATTATTTTAAAAATGTACTTTATTGTGAAAGATTAAGTTAAAGAAACATTCTAGTGTTTAAGTAATGCAATTGATGTTAAATATTAAACATTTTCAAAGAGGCGAATGGTGGGGTGTTCATACAAATCCCATATTGCAGCATGCTACTGATGTGGCATCTGTACTTTTACTGTGGTTAGAGGAGTAATGAATCCTTCACCACATCTATCCACCAAGAAGCCAGCCCAGGTGAGCTATATTCTGTGTGACCATCATAGTGCCCCCCCCCCCATATAGATAGCTGCATGTTTAAATGAATCAACCTATAGAAAATGGCTAGTGCAATGCCAAATATATAGACAAACTCTCATCTATCTGATGGTAACAAGAGAGACTATCCTCAGGATAGACACCTTCCCATTCTTTGGGAGGGTTCAGGTAATGATATTTTCATTTTGAGTGGGGCTCACTCAAGCAAAAGGAAGGTTGAAATGATATGACAATGAACAGATATGACATATTGAATGGATTAGTAGTTTTTTTTAGAAAAATACTTTTTGGCAGCACACACAATGATGTTGGAGGGTATAACACGGGTGACAGAAAAATCTGCTAATATGATGCTGGACTATTTCAGGCCTGATGTGATGAGAACTCAGAGTGAGTGTGAGGCTCTGTGTGGACAGAGTATGGATAGATCTGAAGGATGGAGGGAAGGAGGAGAGGGTGGACTCAATGTGAAGTCCCAAGAAGAAGATTATAAAATCATTCCAAAGATTTCCAGGACAGTTAAAAATTTTAACAGAGAAGAATTTCCCATCCTGACTTTGAAGAACGCACAGAAACCACTCATGTGATTGTTTGCATTTCAAGATATATACCACATAAAACTAAAACTTCAAATGCCAATGGTTAGCAAAACCCTTATAAAAATAAAATGATAATATATAGAGAAAGCCATAAGAAGTTCACAATCTGTTATACCACTATTTCACTTATAATAAATTATATGTTATATAAATATAAATGATATAAGTGAAGTTGGTCAATAAAGGGATTGCCTTAGTTCAGGTTTCTATTGATGTAAAGAGACACCATGACCACAGCAGCTCTTATAGAGGAAAGCATTTAATTGGGGATGCCTTGCAGTTCAAAAGTTCAGTCCATTATCATGCTAGTGGGAAGCATGGTGGCACTCAGGTAGATATGGTGCTGGAGAGGTAGCTGAGAATTCTACATTTGGATCAGCATGCAATAATAAGAGAAAGTGACCCACTGGGCCTGGTTTGAGCTTCTGAAACCTCAAAATCAATCCCCTATGACATACTTCCTCCAACAAGGCCACACCTACTGCAACAAGGCCACAATTCTAATAATGTCACTCCCTGGACCATTTCATTCCAACTACAAAAGGGATAAAGAAGTATGCACATAAACATGTACTGTGATATTACTGATATTAGAGAAAATATCTGGATCACTAGAGCTGCTTGTATAGGATGGACAGTTATAATGAATGTCAACTTCATGAAGACAATAAGAATTACACATTTTTAACAAATTATAAAATAAAATAAATCATGAAGTAGATATTTAAATATATCTTTACAATTTTATTATTAAATTACTTAGGTTTTACTGTGACTTTTTTCATGAACTTATTGTATAAATAAGATTATTTACCAAATAAATACTAAGAATACTCCAATTGTTAAGCAGCTTGTATCATCAAATGCCTATTCTTATACTTCCCCTTTCAGACCATCTCTAAGCTATATGCATCAAAGTCAATGGATTTGATTTTAAATGTGAGCAAAATGGCTGCCTAAATAAGACCAACTGAGAACATCAATCGATTCACCAACATGAATGGGCAAGTTCTTACATGGCTTCATTTCTAGAAGAACTGTACAGGTAGTCAATGTTTGCTAGGAGAGGGATAATCAGTCTTCTCCAGAGATGAGCCCCCTGATAGGTTAGACAATCCCAAGACGTCAGCTCTAAACTTATATGAGCAACGTTAAATGATCTCAGTAGGTTGTACTGATAAACTTATATACAAATACATTCAAGAATAATAACTATAGCATAAAAGACATGAATTTTAAAGTTTGGAGGGACATGAGAGGAATTGAGGGGAGGTTGAAAAGGGAGGGAGAGATTGATGTGAATACAGTACTCATGAAATTCTCAAAAAATAAACTAAAACAAAACTGATTTTTAAAATGTTACATATGAAATTTGTGAGAAATAAGAAGCTAAAACCTTTTTATGGTATTAAAAGGTCAGCATTCTTGGGTTTGGACTTAAGCTCTGCTTCTTAAGATGCTGGGGAAACCTCATCTTTCTCAACTAGTGCAGAGTTTCTTTGTAGTTTAGAAAATAATTTTTTCTTCTTTCCAGTGATGTTGGGAAGCTAAATACATACCAGGTATGATAAAAGCACATAGAGTAAGTGGAGATATTAGCTATGATCATTACATCTACACCTTAGTTGTTGGCAATTCTATTCCTAAGATGAAATCTTAAATTTTCATAATACTCCTTACCCACCAAGCTATGCTGTAGCCAAAGCCTTAGTAGGCAGAAAACTGTGGTGAGTTTTCAGTCCTGTGCTCAAAACAATCTTTGCCCAGGATCTAACGGGAAATTTACAGTGGTGTGTGGCTGGCATAGGTCTTAGAAAATAATGGATTAAAACTCAAAGGATGGAAATGTTCAAGTGTTTCCAAAAAGTCTGGTCTTGGAGAAAATAAAAAGGAAACCTTTTTTATTCTTTTAACATTGACCAGTGTCTTTGGGTTACAAGACAAGCTCTTGGAATTTCTGTTTTGATCCATTCCAGGTGGCATTCTTAGGTCCTTTGAAGTAGATTTCATGTAACGATTTAATTTCCTGTAACACTTTCACTAAATTGAAGCATCTGTTAAATTCCACAGACTGCAGAGATTCCCTGATCCACGAATCAGGAGACAGTGCAATAGCCTTTGCTCCCTATAAACCCTTGATAAAGGAATTGGAATTGAATCGTATCACTGCACTTGCATTATTTCTCAGACAGGGAACATGGCTCAATAATTCTTGCATAAGTGTATATAGCATAAAAGGTAAAAGGGAATGAAAGAGGAAATAAAATTCTAAATGAGAATAGTGGGAGCCTTGGAAGACAATGCACAGACAGATTGATAGACACACCAATGTCCATTCTTTGCTCCATCAGATTCCTTTTGATTCTAATTGGATGAAAAATGCAGAGGTGGGCACAGGATACAGCTCAGTGTAGAATACTTGCCTAGCACACACAAAGCCCTGGGTTTGAACCCTTGCACCACATAACCAGACATGGTGGTGTATATCTGTAAACCCGGAACTTGGGGTGTGGACAAAAGAATCAAGAGTTCAAGGTTATCTTTGATCACATAGTAAGTTCAAAGCCAGTCTGAACTACAGGAGACCCTGCTTCAAAACAACAACAAAAATGAAGATCTAAGGTCTCAATTGATCATAAATCCTGAATCATAGACTGATTTCTGTTTAATTTCCAGTCTCTTTCTCTCTCTCTCTCTCTCTCTCTCTCTCTCTCTCTCTCTCTCCCTCTCTCTCTCTCTCTACACACACACACACACACACACACACACACACTCTGTGGAATAATGCTCTTGTACACTGTAAAAATTTGTCACTTAAACTGGTTTAGTAAAAGGTTGATTGGCCAGTAGCAAGGCAGGAAGTATAGGTGGGGCAATCAGACTAGGAGAATTCTGGAAGAAGAAGGGTGGAGTTAGGAGTCTCCAGCCAGACACAGAGGAAGCAAGATGAGAATGTCAGACTGAGAAAAGGTACCAAGCCACATGGCTAAACATAGATAAGAATTATGGGTTAATTTAAGTGTAAGAACTAGTTAGTAATAAGCCTAAGCTAATGGCTGAGCATTTATAATTATTTTAAGCCTCTGAGTGATTATTTTGAAGCCTGCTGAAGTGCAGGGTGGGACACAGAAAAGCCTCTTGCTACGTGATTATACACACACACACACACACACACACACACACACACACACACCTAGGTAATATGGTTTATGAAAAAATATGGCACTGTAAGCTGTCCTGACACTAAAGATCCCATTAAAAGTTCCCTGAAAATAATCCATCATGAATGCTTCTGTTTTATTGTGCCTTCCATAGGGAAAAAAAGGCTCAGGTGGCCTTGCTTCAGAGCCTGTGTGATTTATTATGCTAGCCAGAGAGATTTTTCCTCTTTACATCTATAAGGCAAACACCGCTGTAATGGAATATTACTTTAACTATGTAAAGATGTGTAACATTTATTTATGTTGCAGAATATTACTTTAAGTATGCAAAGGTATGTTACATTTGTTTATGCTGCATTTGTTTAATGATGTAAAGATGTGTTAATTTGTTTATGCTTCATTTATTTAATGATGCAACAATGTGTTGATTTGCCTGCCTAAGGAACCTGATTGGTCTAATAGAAAGCTGAACGGCCAATACCTAGCCAGTAGAGGGATAGGTGGGGTTGTTGGGCAGAAATAATAAACAGGAGGAGAAATTGAGGCTAGGGAGGAGAGAGAACAAGGGAGAAAAAGAGGGAAATGCCCAGGGCCAGCCAGCTGGGCAGCTGCCAGCCAGTCAGATATGGAGGAAGACAAAAAGTAGGACATCCAGAATGACAGAAAGGTAAAACTCCCCGAGGCAAAATGTAGATGAAGAGAAACAGGTTAAATTAAGTTATAAGAGCTAGTGGGACAAGCATTAAGATAAGGCAGAGCATTAATAATTAATAACAAGTCTCTATGTCATGATTTGGGAGCTTGTTGGTGGCTCAAATGAAAGCCTGCTACACAGCATTCTGAGAAGTAGCTTCTTGTCCACTGCCTCTTTTTGACGAGGTGCCAACCTAAGATTTTTTTGGCAACCCTGGATACCAATGTAAGCTAATGGAACTACAATGTGTATGAAGTTGGGGTACTTCAGTGATAGACCACATCACTCCTCAGCAGTCTCACTGGGATTTTTGCATGCTTATTTGAGGACATCTTTATAATGTTTTGAGGCAGAAAACAAGTTAACCATCTTCTTAAGAGTTCTCAGAAACACTAGTAAGTATATTTTACTATTTTCATATTATTATTTAGAATTTCCTTTCATATTTCAATTAGTTATGACATGATATACTAAAGATTAAACTTGATTTTGTATGTGAAATCCAAGTTCTTAATGTGTGAGCAAAATACAGTTTCTAACTACCATTTCTTTACATAATTAATAATACTTAATGGTAATTTTCTACAACACACTACAGATTCTTAAAATAATGTTTTTATGTTATTTTTTTCCATCCTTACATTTGGATGAGACTGAACAGAACTCAGAGACTGCATTTCTACAAAAAGCCAATCCTGTATTTACTTTTAGTGCCTATCATTCATGTTTGACATTAAGCCTGGAGAGTGGCCTGGCTGTTCTAGCTGGAATCTTACAGCCTTACTGAGCAACATAAGCTGATAAGATTCCTTAGTGAATGGAAATGTCCTGATTCCTTAGAAACACTAAGAATAGTGTTCTTATGGCCTGAATCCAGAAAGTCTCTATGGGCTCATGTATGAAAGCTTGATCTACAATAGGTATTGTTCCTTTAAGGGATATAGAGCCTTCAGGAGGTGGAGCCCAGTTGGAATATAAAAATCACTGGGTGTAGATCATACTCTGGTCTCAAGTCCAGATCTCTCTGTTTTCTCTTGTGTTAGTGGTCCTGCCTCCACAGACAGGGGCTCCTTTTGCCATTTCTTCCTTGTCATGATGAATGAGAACATATGAAACCATGAGCTAACATGAACTCTTCCTCCTTTAACTTGTTTTTGCCAGATATTCTGGTCAAAGAAGTAATCTGTATAATTACTTGCTCCTAAAGCCCCATTGCCATCATGACACAAGAGCATATTTTGAACACTGTGTCTCATTGGGGGAAGTGGTTTCTAGCAAAGGCACTTTGAGGCAGATGCAGAGCCCCCTTACTACTGAGTACACACAATCTATATTCTCAGGAAAAAATGTGCAGAGAGGATGGCTGTGCACAATGATTGCTAGCCATTGTTAATATTATTAGTATTTGCTCATATAAGTTGCCGATGAATACATTCAAGTTCTATGGAAGAATATAATGAAACAGCATGAAAGAGTGGGCTTCTAACTCCACAAAAGCCTTCTACTATATATTAATGAATTGTTGATTATTCTATTTCATTATCATATCTAATATTGATAACTTCATCAGAAAGACACTATTATTGAAGTTTGGAGATGAGGAAATTTGACCTGCCTTCTATTTAAAGTCTAGTTTGAGACACAAAATAATCAAATTTGTTATGAGACTTTTTGATAAACTTTAGAACATAGTCAATTATTTATTTAAAGAAACTAGAACTTTTTTTTTGGAGCTGAGGACTAAAGCCAAGGCCTTGCACTTGCTAGCTACCACTGAGCTAACTCCCCAACCCCTAAGAAACTAGAATTTTTATAACAGGTTGTGGTGTTGAATTCATTATAACCAGATAACATGGGGTGGGTAGTTCATGTATAATAGTCTTCCATATATTTCTTCTTATACTCTATGTATAACTTTGAGGCTGGTAGATTTCATTACAGAGGAAAATGATGAATATAGCTAAGAAGAAAGAAGTTATTACTCAGTCTTAAGTACTAGAACAGGGAATTTGCAGATTTTATTTGACACAGTTGGAAAACCAAACTCTTCCTGTGAGGGAGTTTCTTCTTGGAATTTTAAAAGTTTCACATTAAGTATCAAACTAGGAGAAATGGATACAGATTCTGTTACTACAGAATAAAGAAACATGTATTTGATTTGACATATCTGACATTGCCTTCAAAGGAAGTGAGTGTTTGACTGTATAGGAATATGGAATGAATCATAGTGAAGACAACAGGAGTTTGTACACCAGGGATTCCAGTAAGGGGCCTAGTGTTAAGATGAAAGACATGGAGGAGATGTGCAGATCTCCATATAGATCAAATAGAATCCCTCATTTGAGTCTTATGTTTTCCTCCCCATAATGCCCTAGAAATCTGAAAGCCTCTAAGAACACCCAGGTCCTCAGTGGTATCTGCTTTAGCAAACTGAAGACTAAAGGAGGCCTCTGTAGACATTGGCCCAGAGATCTAGGCCCCAAATACTCCTTCTGAGGAGGGACATCTCTAAGCTCAAGGTTTCTAGGGTGAGCAAGAGCTACAGCAAGATTCTGAAAGCATGGTGAGTTGGGAATAGGATAATATAAAGTACTGTTACCGAGTACCTAGTAGTCCTGGAGTGGGGCGTACTATAGAAATTTTAGTGACAGTATGTGCACAGACAGCAAAGGAAGGAGAGGGTGTGACATTGGGGATTAGGAGTTCTTTCACAATGAGTCATACATATCTACACGTACAAATACACGAACACACACACACACACACACACACACACACACACACGCAGCATTAGCAACAACAAAATATGAAAAAAAGAAAGAGGAAGATGCTGTTTTAGATTGAATGCAACTTGAGAAATTTTATGAGGAATTTAATAGATACAAAAATATCTATAAGTTATTGATTATTAAACCTGTATATTGGTTCATCAGATTATTACAATGGCCATTGGTTTAAATGTATTTAAATTATAAAAAATTCTGGTCCTTAGTTTATAAAGCATTTCAGTTTATGTCACTTGATTTTCACCAATGTATGATGGGGTAGACACTATCATTTTCTTTATTCAGATGGAATAAAAAACCGAGTTACCCAAAACTATGCAGGCTGTTTGACATTTCTTCACTATTGGCACAGCTAAAGTTCAAATCCAGGGTTATTTTTGTTTTGTCCACTCCAAAGCTTGTGCTTTCTTTGTTATTGTGTATTGGATTTATCGTATTTAGATTTTATGGTTCAATTTAGGGAATTCAACCCTGTCATTGGCACCTAACAACAGAAAGGAAGAGATGGTTTGAAAGCAGGTCTGCTCACACCTTCCATGAAACATCATGCCAGCCTTGAACATTCTTTTGCTATTAATTTGTTTTTAAATATTTATTAACATGTGCCATGTACCAAAACCTGGTACACAACAGGAATACAGTTCTATTTCTATAATGCAATGCTCATCTCAGTAAAAAAGTTAGATGTGTATATACACATATGTGTGCACGCGCACGCATGCACGCACAAATTAAACAGGATCATTCCTACTGTATTGCAATATGACATCTACTTTCTAAACAGAGAACAACCACTTGACTTTTCTTAGGATGTTTGAAAAAAGATAGTAGAGAGAAGTAGCCTGGCACAGTGGCATCTGAGCAGTTTAAAGACTTAGAATTTGCCAGCATTACTGGAAGATGATAAGGCTTGGGTAAGGCAGGATGTCTCACTAGAGCTTCTAAGAATACAACAAACCAACACATGATACACATGTAAGAGACAGAACAGCAGGCACTGTGGGCACAATGCATGCAAAGGTCAAAATAGAATGTGCCGAGTGACCGGATGATCCATGTTCAAGAGCTTGGGAATATGTTTACTGATAGCTGAGTGCTGTCTGTCTGTCCTGCCCTTCCTTGAGCTTTGAGGTTGGAGAACTGTCTAGAGGTGAAATTGAGTGAACTACTCAGAAGAAGAACTAGGATAGGACCACTAATAGAGATTGTTAGAGGTAACATTAAGAATTCATGAGTTAGGGGCACCATTGATGAAAAAGTAAGGAGTGGGAATTTGAAAACTATTTATGAATCAATCATGAAATGCAAGAAAATATATGTAAAAGGCAGATATGAAGTATGTGAACAAGTGAAATGAATAATAAGCAGAGGAGAGTTTTAAGAGGGAGACATGTTCTCTATAGGTAAAACACTGTGACATCATACCATATTTTCCCACTTACATACTTAAAGATTTTCCAGGGGAGAAGAGACATCTAGATATACAAATATGTCATGCATGTGCTTCAGATACAAAAGATAACAAAATAGTGCCTTCCTATAGACTGCAATACTCAAAAAACATGTGTTTCCACAGTTACTGAGTCACTAGAGTTACTCAAGCTCCATTTTCTTGTACAAATTTTACAAAACTGAAAAGTTGAGGTTCAATAAAAAATTAGACTTCTTATGATCTTGGATTAATTTTTTCTTAGGAACTGATGACAGTGTTTTAGAGATAAAGAACAAATATTACATTCTTAATACTAAAAAATGTAAAAAACATACATAAAATGCCTTTTTCTTTTCCATAACAAATTCAATTAATCCACAAAGAAATCAACTTTACTGAAAGATGTATTTCATTTCTCCATTACAAGAACAGGAAATAACCATTAGCAAGGGTTACCAGAAGGAATTTTGGTCAGTGGTGTCTCATGGATCCTCCAACTGAATATTCTTTTAGAACAGAATTTGTTGTTTATTTTATAAACATGAAAACCAGGGCTCACAGAACCCACCTTTTCTATAGCATCCCAGATGGCACAAAGCAGTGAGGGCCTGTGAGAACCAGTTGGAGCCAGAGTACCTGCTCCTCACCACACATTCTCCTTTGCCTTTCTGCACACTTCTTCACAAACAATAGGACATATTTCACTGTGGCCTCAGGCAATTTTCTGGTACTTTTAGAAGAAGTAGCAACTCGATAAAGCAAGAAGAATGAAGACTAGAATTTATTTTGTCTCCACTGGCAGTGTCAGATTCTTTACTTGGGGCTCTGTATGTTTCACTCCGTGTCATCTGCAAAACTCAAAGCCATTCTCAGGATGCTAATGAGTGTGATCGTTGTGACTTCTCTTCTGCAGAGAAGAAAGGACTCTGACTTGAACACTTATAGCCCACAAGCGTCAGTAGAACAGAGAAGGGTGGGTTGCATTATCTTTTATGTCATCACATCTCTCTAGAGGAATAAACAACTCTCAAGGAAACTCAACTCAGTTTAAACGTAGTGGGGCATTGTTTATAGCAGATATTATTATTTATAGCAGAGATATTATTCTCTGTTTATAGCAGAGAATAATTTTTTTTGTTTTTGTTTTGAGACAGGGTTTCTCTGTGTAGCTTTGTGCCTTTCCTGGAACTTGCTTTGTAGACCAGGCTGGCCTCAAACTCACAGAGATCCGCCTGGCTCTGCCTCCCAAGTGCCACCACCGCCCAGGGGGAATAATTTGAAAAAGTCACAAGTAGAATTCAAAGGTGGTAAGCAACAACTTAAGAAACTGAGACTTTTATGTGTGTAGGGGGAAGAGAGAAGAGGGAGGGAAGGAGGAGGAGGGAGGGAGAGAGAAGGATTAGGGTAGTACCCAAGGAATGGCTGAGAAACTAGGTTGACACCTATATGAACACATACATGCAAGTACACACAAACACATACACACACACACTTGAAAATATTAATTGGCCAGATGAGTAAGGGGAATGAATAAGACTGATATTCAAGTGATATTCAAGATTTGTGTGTGGGTACAGTAAAAGAGGGAAAGAAAAACCTCTTAAATAGGTAAATATTTTAAACTACATGAATTTAATTTTATCTCAGAAGTTTGAATTATCCTTTAACATAACTGGAAAAAATAAGGCCAAGTATCAGACAAACAGAGGCCCTCCATTGTATGAATGGCAAATCTACTCCAGGGTGATCCTCTTGTATCACAGATTTATATGAGACTCTATGATCTTTTATTTCTAGAATCACTTTGTAAGCAAAGCTTTTAGGAGTTGATATTCATATGTGGCATAAAGGAACCAAAGACATTATCTTGAAAGATGTTTAAGATGAACAATGGGAGAGTTTGCTAATTGAAACTCCCAGAAGCCAGTGTTTCCTGGTAATAGTTCATGCAGTTCTTTCTGTGCTCTCTGGTGGCAGCTGTGTCATTCTGACAAGGTCAGTGGCCCTCATTTAACTGGCTGCAAATGTTTTATCACATCTTGTAGTTCCAAGAAATGTTTACTGTGCTGGTCCACAACTTATTCTTGACATCTACAGGCTGTTTGGAACTTCTCCTTTTGTGCTTGTGGTACAAATGGATATCATAGGTTATTTCCATATGCAGACTAATTTTTGTTACATCGATTCAACTTAGACATGCACTACTAGATCATATGCACATGGTATTTGTGTGTTTCTTCTTGTCAGTTCTAGAGTTCTGGACCTTATGAGAGCTGGGCAAATGCTCTACCACTGAGTTGTATCCCTAGCCCCATTTTATAAATTTATTCTTTGAAAATTTCATACATGTACCAATGCATCTTGATCATGTCCACCTCTCACTTGCACCCTTTAACTTCCCCCAGGACCCTCATCTCAATTCTCTTCCAACTTTATGTTTTCCTATTAATTAATAATTTTCTTTTTAACAAACAGTCTAGTTACTATCTACACGTTATCCAACTAGCATGAGAAACCTTCCAGTAGCCATACTCCTAAAGAAAAGTGACTCTACAGCAACCATCAACTGCCAGCACCTCCTCAGCTAGGACTGGGGGCCTCCGGAGATCCTTTTAGCTCCATGCAGGGAATTTTAACAAGTTTAATTTTACAAAAGTCTTGCACAGGTCTTGTGTAGGTAACCACTGCTGATATGAAATCATGTATGCAACAATCATGTCATGGCCAAAGGACAGCATTTTGCAGCTCTTCTCTCCATTGTTCAGCTCATACATTCTCTCCATCCCACTTCTTCCTTGTTTGCCAAGACTTTCAAGGGAGAAGGTGTTGATACAGGTGTTCCCATTTATGATTGAGCACTCACAGTTGTTTATTCTTAGCACTTAAAACAGTATTGTGACTCTTCATTAACTACCTTCTGAAACAAGATGCCTCTCTGATCAAGGTTTGGAGCAGCAAACAAAACAATACAAACAAACAAAACTAAGTTAAAAGGCAGTTTCACAACTTGGTCATTTAGAAAAACATCATAAATATGTTCTTCCCTAGGGTCTATGACTTCACTAGCCATGGGTTTTGACCTTGTTTACATTATCATGCATAAATTCCCTCCTGTGGAGAAGGCCTAAATTCCAATAGAGAATGGTTGGTACCCCATAAACAGTCTTGTCATTATTGTACCGGTGGGCACATCTTGCCCAGGTGGTTATTGTTGTAGCCTACAGGGTTCATGGCTGGATTAGACTACTGATATCTAGCCTGATCTATAGAAAGAACAAATATATCATCTGAAAAATAAAAAGAATTAGAATATTCTATAACATGGAATTTTCCTGGCATTTTAAACTTTTATATGAATTTCTAGTCTTTCTACAAAATTTTTATTTTTAAGTCTATAAATTGTATATGATGCCTATTTTTCCATGAATTGGCACAAAGAATTTCAATGGTGAGAATGACTATATAATGATATATCATACTGTAATGGTATTACATGTTATGATACCCATATTTTTTTCTTTTCCTGATCATCATCATAGTCTCTCACAGAGATGATGAGGATCAGGAAAAATATATACTATGGTTCATTGAGTTCCTGTCCTTTTATATTTTCTTATTCAATTTGTATGTAAATTCAAAGAAGTAACTTTACAAATATTTAAGATAAAACATTAATAAGGATCAGAATGGTTGGTTGTGAGTTAGTAGAGTAGCTCTGTGAACATGTATGGGACATTGTGTGTGATATCCTGCTAAACATACAACATTACTGAGAATAGGATGGGAGAACTTTCTAAAGATGTGACTACTCTGTTCAAGTAAAGAGGAATAAAGAATTTGCCAAGTGTCCTGAACACCATATGGAGAGGCCTCTGACTATAGCAAACAGGCCTTTCCATGAACACCAGTATTTGGTCAGGCAAGAGGTAAATCTGGGAAATCATTCTGAGAACAGCTATACTGGATTTTGACAGAAACAACACAAATCTTGATCTCAATCCCCAAAGGAATATTAAATGAATAAATTATTTCAGTGAGGGAGGGGCAAGATGATCACAAATTCATGCCTAAAGTATCATAAAGGTAATATTGTACTAGGTTATATTTTAGCTGAATTTTTGGATCATTATATCATTTGCACAAGATTATTATTATTGTACTTATTTCAAATAATACATTATTGTGTGCTTTGTTAAAACAACTAACTTTCCTAAAGTCACCTAGCTAAAAATAACGATAGAAAATCTCTAAAACCAATCTTTGTGCTAACTACATTCAAATACACATGCCACTGCTCTTGTGTGTAGCTCCCTGCCCCCACACATATACTTCTGCTAGTAGCCCCAATAAAGACAAATTGTTTTTACCAAGTTGGACTTCGTTGCATTCATTACTTTGGTCTTTCACAGGTTTTATTCTGGGCTAAGTAAATATGTATCATACATATAGGAAAAGTCCTGAAATTTTGTACATTCTGCCTTTTTGTTATTTAGCAGAACAGGATATTAAGCCATGGAAAATGAGAAGCCCAAACACTTGTTTTGGGTGCACATTCATAATTGGTGTGATAAAGTGAACCTCTCTTAAAGTCTGTTTGTATAGAGCATATAAATCAACCAAAAAATGAGAGCCAGCACAATGTAGCCATTTGTATTTACAAGAGAATTCAATTCAAGTCACTTTGCTCAGCCTTGACTGTATTGGTAATCTGTCATGAAAAAGAATTTCCCTAACTGGGGGAGTTAAGATATTTTTGTTAAAATACAAAAAAGGAAATTAGAAAATAATCATGCTTTGACATAACAACTCTTGAACATAAAACAATTATTTTAACCACAGCCTTCTTACTAATCTTTGGACGTCTCTACAATATTTCATCTAGTAAAAGGAGTCCAAATCATGAAAAAAATGGAAAACACTGTTCCAGAGATTATTTTGTTATTCCTAAAATTCAGAATCAGAGTGATTTAAACGATCACGAAAACAAACAACAACAACAAAAACCAACCACAATGAAAAGAGATACAAAATGTGGTCTAATCTTTGTACTTCTAAAGAATTTAACTCATTAGAAATTCTCTTCCCTCATCATGTTGCCTGTTCTATGATCCCCTATTCTTTGAAATCTGTCTTCTCTCTCTCAACCAACAGTCCCTTTCTATTTTCCTGAATTTGTAACATGAATCTTAAAAGGTCTTATTAATAAAAACAAACTCGGGTCAGGTATTGGGGTGAATTATGAAAGATCAGAGAAGCAGAACAAGCCACAGTTAACCTCACCTTGCCAACTTCTCAACTGATCCCATCTCCTCAAACTGGAAGCCTCTGTGTCCTCATCCAAATGGATCTCAGCTGAACTGCTGCTAAAAAGCCTAAAAGCCTAAAAGACTCTTGTTCCTGGTCCTCACACCTTATATACCTTTCTGCTTCCTGTCATCACTTCCTGGGATTAAAGGTGTGTGTCTTTCCCAAGCAAGACATGAGATCTCAAGTGCTGGGATTAAAAGTGTGGGTCACCATGCCTGGCTGTTTTCAATATGGCCTTGAACTTAGAGATCTGGATAGATCTCTGCCTCTGGAATGCTAGGATTAAAGGTATGTGCTACCATGTGCCTAACCTCTATGTTTAATATAGTGGCTGTTCTGTTCTGTGACCCCCAGTTAAGTTTATTGGGGTGCATAATATATCAACCACATTTCCCCTTTTTTGTTTAAAATAAAAAATATAACTAATATAAGAAAAAGTATATACAATACATACAATATATATACAGTCAAGAATTACATTTTATTTGTGCTGAAATGTGGTGATATTTTATTTGTGCTTTAATAAATAAAGCTTGCCTGGAGATCAGAGGAAAAAAGCCAACCATTATAAGTAAACAAAGAAGTTAGGCAGCACACGCCCTTAATCCTATCACTTAGCAGGCAGGATCTCTGTGTGTTCAAGGCCACATTAGGGAACAGAGCCTAGTGGTGACACATGCCTTTAATCCCAGTACCAACCATAGAGTTCTGGAGGTCTGTACAGACAGACATAAAGTGACAGAGCTGTGTAGGAAGAGGAAGTGATATAGCTGGCTAAGAGAGCCAATGAGAGAATAGAACAGAAAAGGCATAAAAAATGTGAGTATACAGGAAGAAGCTCTCTTTGGAAGCTGCAGAGTTGGTTAGGTGAGGTTAGCACATGATTTGTCCTATTCCTCTGATCTTTCTCTCGGGCTTTAACCCAAATTTCTGGCTCAGTGTTTTTTATTTATTAAGACAGTTTAGAAATTTGTCTACATGGATTCCACAAGGAGTCCAAATTAAACACACAAATCTGCAAATTCAATGCTAAGATCCACATATGAAAGATAATGTGATGGTTGTCTTTCTGGGTTTGGGTTACAGTATAATGTTTTATAGAGCCACTGATATAAAACTGCAATAATGACCAGCATGGTAGGATATACATATTAGTGGAATAGTGACAAGAATGTTTTTTTGGGGGAAACTAGCTCCTTTCTCATTAGATATAAAGCCTGTTCCACAGGGTGAAACCCATGCCTGGTACTATAAGTCTGGCCACGATTCCATGGCTGGAGAACTTGTAGGCCC
Source organism: Peromyscus eremicus (assembly GCF_949786415.1). NCBI lineage: Eukaryota > Metazoa > Chordata > Mammalia > Rodentia > Cricetidae > Peromyscus > Peromyscus eremicus. The sequence goes on from NC_081421.1 coordinate 129,428,458, forward strand.
CAGAGGTAAAGCAATACTACTATTCTGCTAAATGGATATAATATAAAAACTGCACTCTAAATTTGTATCCATATACTCACAAATTAGTGTACTATCAGACCTGATCATAGAAATTTCTTTGTGTAATAGAAGGTGGTTATTCCAGAAACCTGCACTTGGTCAAAATGCAGGGTGGAGTGCTTAGACATGGAATGGGACACGTTTATCACATCCTCTCCCCAATGCTCAGGTACTATTTAGGAAGAGAAGACAGAAAGACTGAAAATTCCAGGGATAAAGGAGAAACAGAACAAAATAGTATCTTCTGGACATGACAGGACCACTTCACACATGAACTCACAGCAGCTGACCTTGCCTGCACAAGACCTACCTAAGCTCAGACTTGTCAGCTTTCTGTCATGGAGTGGGAAGGGTACATGAACTCCCTCCCTTAGCTAAGGAACAATTGACGGTTGAGGACTTTAGGGGTGGGAGAGTCATTTTTCTTAATGGTGTGGTTCTGGGTAGGTAGACTGTACTCCAGTGCACGGCCCTCAGCCCAGAGTATATAGGTAGCACAAACTGGATTCCATGGTTTACTTTACTTTTTTAAAGAACATGAAGTTGGGGGATATAGGTAGGTAAAGTGTGGATCTAGGAAGAATTAGGGAAAGGAGTAAGGAGTGGATATGATCTTATACATTATATGAAATTCTCAAAGAATTAATAAGAACATTTAACAATCTTTTAAAATTGTTTATTCCATCCATAAACAAATTTGGTTGAAAATAAGATTCATAAAATAACCATATAATCCAGAGCTTAAGGCATAATATATGCAATTTTAAATACAAATGGAATTGCAAGCTTTATGAACTAATAAGTACCTCAGGCTTCATTAAGTACACCAATTCTTGAAATCTGAAAGACCCCAAACTCCAGCTTTTGATTGGAAGGTAAAATTTTATTATACAACTAAGCTCCAATGCTTCAAAAGATATGACTTTCTTTTCCACCAAGAACTCAATGATTGTTAATCTATATTTTCAAGCTGGATATATTTTCCAAATGCTCAACAATCTGGGGATATAGAAGGACATAGCAGAAGAAAGACCCTAGGAAATTTGGAAAATGCATTTAAATTCAAAGAAAATGAAAAATAAGTCCATACCCAAGAGGTGGGTTTCACTACTGTGGGGACCAATACTATAGTACACTTGGAGGAGGCTATGGTAACACACATACTGGCTTTCTGAAAATAAATATGAACCTAACAGGAGACAGATACAAATCTGGAAAAAAAACCTGTGACCCTCAGACTATCACTGAGCCTTTATGCCTACATGCACCTCAGCCAGCTACTTGGTTAACTTCCTGGGTTGCTCATGTGATTTGTGTGGCTAATGTAGTATGGGTCTAAAACATACTACATGTGAAGCAAAGCTCTTCTCATCTCAGGAAATCAGCATACAAAGGACCAGGACTCAAGCATCCTTTCTAGATGATAAAGCAAAATAGTAACAGAGGGAAGGAATTAGTATTCAGAAGAAGAGGGTATGTCTTCATGCTTTCTTTTCATGCCAAAAAATAATTAAAAGGAAACCAAGATAGCAAAATAAAATGAGTCATTCTTTTGCATACCCAATTTTCATTTATTTGAAAACTTTTTTTTTCTTAAAAAGAGGCTTTATTTTCCCCCTAAAAGTACTCAATGTATTTCTAGTAATTTTACATAGGTGCATTTACTTTGTGTTAATTGATTATCTGATTTATGTTGCTTCTATAGGTTAGCCTGTTACTCGGTTTCCTTCTTATTAATGTCCGTGTCCTAGCTGGACTTAAATAAATTAGCTCCTTCTCCAAGACTCTATGATCTGCAACTTGTACCTCCACATATCTAATTTCTCTAACTAGAGAGCTTGGAATAATTCTCGACTCCATAATTTTTTCACTGACTGTCTTCACTGTTAATTTAGCAATGGACCTAAAGCACACAATTCTATTTTAATCTTTCTATTTCTACTATAAAAATCTCAGCTTGATTTTTTCATTATAAAAATTATCCCCAAAATATAAAGAATAAGTAAATATAATGACCCAGACTTTGATTTGATAGTCTAAGGGCAATAGCTTTGTTCTAGACTTCTGCTGTGTTTGAATACACACATAAAATTATAAATGAGAAAAATAAAGACATTTACAACCTGTAAGGTATTCTCAAGTGAACATGTGTTCATGTGTTTTAAATAATCACTTCATTATTATACTGGCAATCAGTTTTAAGATACATGATTTGTTGTTACATTACAGGAATGTTTATATAATATCTCTATAACCGTAACACCATATACCAATGAACACCATAATTCCATCTTCACTAGTATTAATCTGTGTCTCTTAAACTTAGAAAAAGGAATCCTAGCAGTAATCTCTATAACAACCCCTGAGTTTCAGCATAGTCAGTTGTTTTGCTCAAGCTACATATTGAATGAATACTTAGGAATGAATGTGACTTGGTGTACCTCTTCAGGGTCTAGATAGATGCAGGTTCCATTACAGCATTGCTTCTTACCATTGCTACATAAGAGTCCATATCTCATTGAGTCACAAATGCCTCTCTCAGAAAAGATGCATCCATCACTCTGGCTGAAGCATTTTTCAAGACCACACCTAACTGGAAGGAGAGGCTGGAAACTATGGTCTTGTGCTGGTCTCAGAAAGAAAAGGTTCGTTCAATCATGGTGTAAGTGTCACCAAGGCCTCAAGAAATATAAGTGGGCTATTCAGCTAGTCATTCCCACAATGGCACACATCTTTCTTTATTAAGGCACGAGTTACTTTTCTAGAAGTAGACAAAGTGAGGGAGTTCCTATGCATGTGCTGGCTTGGGATGCATAGCTAAAACAATGACTATTATTTAAACAACAATGGTATGAATAGGCCACTGTGAGGATCACATAAAAATCACACAATATAAATGTATGATAATTTCTAAAGAGATACAGGCAGACAATGCACTCAGGGGATGGTGCACTTCATTTAACTGCTGTGTATTCAATATGTTTGTCTATTAATTCATTACTCTAAAAACAATTAACCAATTTACAGTGATAATTATTCAGTTCAAAGATAAATTTTTAATGGTCTTTCCTCCAGAAGGGGAGTATGTGAAACCCTGAAGCAGCATTCTAAGGCTTTTTGTTGCCTTTGTTCTCAGTTGAAACACCAGCAGGCATTATAACAATGTTGGCTCATGGGACTACAACTCTTAGCTCCTGATAAAATTATATGTCTTCTGTACTGAGAGTATGTCTTTCTATAAACTTTTAAAAAATAATATTCAAGCCAGTAAGTGACATTTAAACAAGAAATTATTTATATATATTCTAAGAATCAGAATACAGATTTCTTTTCTTCATGCATTTCTATTTATTAATACATGATCATTCAAATTCTGTTAGAAAAGGGAGAATAGATTTAGAACACAGTCCAATGAATAATGGGACCTTTACACAGGCAAAGAAGATGATGACCTCTGAGAAAGGAGCTGTCTGGATCTCACGTAGAATAAAGACTGTATCTTGCTTCTCTAAGACTGACTTCAGAGACACTGGTCACTATGGTTTAAATGTCCCAATGCTCATGTTGAAAGTCACCCCTTGTGGGATTTTAAGAGATGGATCCAGGCAGAACCTTTAAGAGCTGAGTAGAGGCTGGGGATGGATTTCAGTGACAGAGAGTTTGACTAGGATGTCCAAGGCCCCAACTGATTATAACATGAGGATGGAGCCTATTCATAGATGGATGGATTGAAGAGTTGTTTGAGGGTAGGTCAATTATAAAAATCATGTTGGTTCTGTCTCTGGGACTCAGCCTCATCCCATGTAATATACCATATCACATCTGGACTCTGGATTTTCCACAGCAAGAAGGGCCTCACCAAATGTAGCTCATGGCTTGTGGGTCTGAAGCCTCTAGAACATGAGCTAAATAAGCTCACTTTATAAAATATCTCAATTCAGATTCAGTTACAGCAGCAGAAAATTCACTAGAAACAGCAGGCACATAGTGAGCAGTTTCTATTATAGCATGTCTTTGTGGCTAAATGAGGTACATGCCTTGCCAACTACTACAGAAGATGGTGGTGTTGGTGTGAGTCAAGGGGTATATTTATTATTTACACACACATTTATGATAATAACACACAGCCCTAAAGTCCTGTATACATACACTTGCTTGAAACTTCACTCACCAGCATCTATATCATATGTGACAGAGTTTCATAAGTGAGTAGGGACTCTGTATCAATATGGTATATACTCTTTATTTCCTCTTTTATTTCTTGAGACCTAGTTTCACTATGTAGTCCATTTGTCAACAAGCCTGGCCTTCGGGCCTCAATCCTCCTATCTCACCCTTATGAATATTTGGGTTTCAAGGTCAGGCATTATACTTGGCCATAAGTTAACTTAATAAAGCTTTTCTACCTCATGATATTTATTTGGAAGTTAAACATGATGTCAGTTTTGGCAGTTTCTTCCTGTACAGAGATAGAAAAAATGTACTTCCTTATGCAGTGGTCCCTGATGTTCACATCCCACCTTGTTATCTGCTATGTGTGAATTTAACTGGAAAGATTTCTGATTGCAGGAAGAAAACTTTAAGTATGCTTCTTGTGAGAAATCTCACAAGCCAAAACAAAGCATGCAAAATATTGCACCTTTATATCCCATACCACTAGATAAAACTAGACCTGAAAGATACAACAGTTGTTACTATGAGAGTAAGTGGAGGCCTGGGCTAGTGGAAGTTGGCATCTTGTCTTCCTGTCAATACAGATGTAGGACATTCAGATTGTGTCATATAGAATGGCATGCGTGATTGCATTGTCAGATGCAGAAATATGTTCCATTCTGTCACATCTGTGAGCCTTATACCTGCACACTGGAGGCCAGAATGAGTAAGAACTGTTCAGAGAGGGAGTGGGGGGACATCTGTGTTGATATGTAATGCTGTAGTTTAGTTACTATGGTATTCCTACAAATTTAAACAAGAGTTAATCACCTCTCACCCATGTGTATGTATTTGTGTCTTACGTTTTTTGTGTACTTGCCTGTGTGCCATTTGTGGATGCAAGAGGTAACATTGGGTGACTTCCTTAACTGCTTTCCACTTTTTGTTTGTTTGTTTGGTTTTTGAGACAGGTCTCTCAATGAACCTGAATTTCATCAATGTGCTTAGATTGCCTGGAGATCAGTCTTCAGGGATTTCCATCTGTTCTTGCCAGCACTGGGATTACAGATGTATTCCACCACACTTGGCCTTTTTACGTACATTCTGGGGATCTGAACCCAGGCCCTCACACTTGCACAAAAAGCATTTTACCTACTTGGCTACCTCCCAGCTCCTTAATTTGCTTTTAAAAATAGTTATGAGATGGGTGTATAGGTTTAATTTCCTTAACATTTTGTTTGCAAATGTTTCTGTCCTTTACTGTTTATAAGGTAAATACATATTTTAAGAGGCTTACCTCAAAATTTTAGAACTGCTTTTCACTGTCAGCATGTTTTGTCTGTGGGATAATGTGATCTTTCCCCTAGTTTCCTGATTAGCAGAGCTAGAAAAGGTGCAGTGATCACTTTAGCCCTAGAAAGAACAGCACTGGGAACATTTGTTTATAATTTGTCTTATGACAGAACAAATAAGCTATAACAGATACCAAACACATTAAAAAGGGGAAAGTTGTCATTTCAAAGGTAATGCAAACTGAAACTTTAGTTTCACCAGCTGGAAGCAAACTTTCAGGTGTTGGAGTTGAGAAGTCTAATTAAAGCACAGGAAGTGGAATGTGTACAAACAACAATTGGCTCTCATTTATTGTCCCAATTAAAATGACTTCCTAATCAATATTTAAGGTAATATTTTATATAAAGCTTTAATATTTTAAATAGTTTTGTTTTTGATAAGAAAACTCACCAATTGGCCTTTAATGAAATCAACAAATTTAGAAAATAATTTACTTATGCACAATGAATTGAATATTTCTCATCATCCAATATTAATTTTGTTGGAATTATTATGAAAAGATCAATGATTTAAGAGAAAATTTTAGTTCCCATTAAGAGAGGATATAGCATCCACACTTAGAATACTTGATTATTAATGAAGATTAATTCCATATTTCTTTAATAAAGGCATCTTTTAAAATAAAATACTTAATGGATATTAAATTTATGACATTCTAGTCTTTTTACATAGCTAAATCAAAGAGAAAATATAAGGCAATTGTTCAAAAAACTTAAGCCAAATAAAATCTTAGTGAAAAATTCAGGCCAAGAACTAAATGAAATATAAATGTGTGGTGCCATCTTATTGATTGGCTCAGTTGACCTTGTCTATTGGGTTAAAGTGTATGGTATAAAATGCTTCAACATTTCTATGGATGTGCTTTTATGGGCAAATGTTGAACATTAAGATCTGGTCCTCAGCAGCTGTTCCCACTTGAAGCTCTTTGATCTTCAACAAAGAAGCAAATTTCTCTGAGCCTCAACTGTTGTGATATTGTGTCCTCCAATATATCGTGCACCCTAATAAACTTATCTGGGGTCAGAGAACAGAACAGCCACTATATTAAACATAGGTTTAGGCAGTGGTAGCACATGCCATTTATCCTATCATTCCAGAGGCAGAGATCTGTCTGGATCTCTGTGAGTTCAAAGCCACATTGGAAACAGCCAGTCACGGTGACACACACTTTTAACCCCAGGAAGTGATGGCAAGAAGCAGAAAGGTATATAGGGCATGAGGACCAGGAACTAGAACCTTTTTAAGCTTTTAGTTTTTTTGTTTTTGTTTTTGTTTTTTTTTTGTTTTTTTTTTTTGTTTTTGTTTTGTTTTTTTTTTTTTTTTTTTTGTTTTTTTTTTTTTTTTTTTTTTGGTTTTTTCGAGACAGGGTTTCCCTGTGTAGCTTTGCGCCTTTCCTGGAACTCACTTGGTAGTCCAGGCGAGCCTCAAGCTCACAGAGATCTGCCTGGCTCTGCCTCCCGAGTGCTGGGATTAAAGGCGTGCGCCACCACCGCCCGGCAAGCTTTTAGTTTTTAGCAGCAGTTCAGCTGAGATCTATTCGGGTGAGGACTCAGAGGCTTTCAGTCTGAGGAAACAGGATCAGCTGAGGAATTGGTGAGGTGAGGAAGCTGTGGCTTGTTCTGTCTCTCTGATCTTTCAGAGTTCACCCCAATACCTGGCTCTGGGTTTGTTTTTATTAATAAGACCTTTAAAGATTCGTGCTACATTCAACCTTCTTCCTTATATAATAAGACCTTTGGCATCTTATCCAGCTCTGAAGTCTTGGGAAGCAGTGAAAGAGTAGGATTCTCCTATCACATGTGCTGAGGAACAGACCAATCACACACTGTGTGTGCATATATGTCCTGTATATGTTGTGCAATACTCAGTTTTATCTCAGGAGATCTCCAATGTTTAATATTCACTCAAATTTTAAGTAAGTAGTATAACTTAATTACCATAGCCTTTATAATTGTCTTACAAAATTAATCACACTTGAAACAGAGAAGAAAAAAATTTCATGTCGTGAACTACACTGTCTCTGAGTAACACCAAAGGGTACATCACACGTGGTAAGAGTGGTCCCATGTACCTTTCTGTTTTCTGTGACTCTGAGAGGTGCCTATTATGGTGAATACAGACCATTGAGCATTTACTCCTCAAGAAATCTAATTATCTACACCTTTTAATTATTTTAGTCACACCATCTGTGTCACAGCATTTCTTGAAATTTAGCTGGCATATCTCAGCTTTCTGTCCACTACTTGCCATCTTAACACAGTGATGTCTTCATAGCAGGTAGTATTTCAGTTAAGTTTCTCTTCTGTCATCACATAGCTTGGTAATGCTGCTTTCTATCTGATACTCTGCTACCTCACAAAGGTAGTTTTTATCTCTTTGAACTATGAAAATCACATAAAATCCTTCATTTTCTCATCAGATTATCAGATTAAGTCAAGCTTTTCTTTTCCAGTGGTTGCCCACTTCTCCACTCTTCTATGCTACTTCTGATTTCCTGTTCTTTGTAATGCCACATTCTTTTCATCCTAGGAAAATCTGATGGTGAAATGGTAGTGGAGAAAACCAGCCGAACAGTTTCTTTTTCAGGTCAGCTTGCTCACCCCCTTTGTCTCTCTCTCCTCACAGAAACATTTTTTTTTTTGCTGCTACTTTACTTCTTAAATTCCACAAAGTATAATTCTGTCCTTACATGAAAGCACAGACGTACATGTATGCAAGCACAGCCTATGTCTCTAGCTAAGTAAGTTTGTTAGGGTTTTGACCTTCAGCATACTACAACTCTCTCATAATTTTAAAACATTTTAACCTTACTGAACTTGGTGTAAATCAAAGATAACCAGGGTAACTGGAGAAATGATATCTTTCGAAAGCCAGTCAATATAGACATTGATTCCATGGTTAAAGTGTGTAAATAGATTATGTTGAAGCTAATATAAGTTTCAATATTTCATGCCTGATCACTGCTATTAATTTCATGTGTATTAAAATAACAATTGATGGGAGATTTTAAGTTTATTAAAACAATGAACAATCAATGAAACTGAATTCACATGGGAAATCCCGAGAGTTGCTTTTATTTATTAAAATTTCCATGTGTCTTTGAGTGACAAATGATAAATTTTCTATTTTGATTAATAATGTAAGTAGCCTATCTGATACTTCCCCAGAAGTTATTGATCAAATCTACCATCATAGTTTCAGAATAGATGAAAGCTATTGACTCAGTGCATTCTTTACTGAAAGTTTCTTAATACATTTCAGTGTAATGGATTCTAACAGGTGATGAAATACTTCTGTGAGTTAATTATTACTAGAATAAAAGCAATAGTATCTCTTTTACTAATGTTAAGGTGATCACAAAAGTAATATATGTTATTGCCAAACATGTAGCTAATTTTTGAAAATCTGTATCAGAAAACATTTATCTTTTTATATGTCAGGCAACCATATTGAAATTTTATCAGTGCACCTAAACACATGTATATACAAGCAACACTAACGGGACTAAGTAGTTTGTGTATATGTATAATATATGCATAAATGTAAAATAATAAGTATAGAATAAGAGATCATGAGTCTGAGGGGTTGGAGAAGATTTGGAATGAGGAGAGGGCATGGTGGAAATATGTAAACAGGGTATAATCATGTATGAAGTTCTAAAAAGTAAAATTTACTTTAAAATAAATACATAAATAAACAAATACATAAGTAGTTTATTTTAAAATGCTCTGGATTTTTATTCCACAAGCTTCAATTCACCCCTCTGAATCTGTTTGAGCCTTAAATTTCTAGTATTTGAAATGGTTGGGATGATGCTTCCTACATTTTGAAGTTCCACTCTTAACTCATTCTGGGGGTTAGTGGCTGGTGCCTACTACTATAAGTGCAGTTCAGCCACTATTTACTGTAAGAAAAGGTAGATGCCAAGTGTTGTTCACTGATTCCTTGGCATACATACCTAATTCTAGGACAGGAATAGAGTGGACTGTTTCAATAGGATTATTTTAATGTTCGCTATCCTACCACTATATATAAATGTATACACACAGACATTACCACAAAAAAAATGATTTATACCGAAAGCTTTGACAAGTGTTTGTCTAACCTGACAGCCTACTTTCCTTGTGGGACTCTTTTATTATTTGCTCCAGTTAGAAATGGTTTCTAGCTCAGTTATAATTTTAAAAGACACTTCTTCATTTGTGATTATATAGTTGTTTTAGAGGCACATAAGCTCCACTTATTCTTACCCCACTTCTATTGAAATGAACATTTCTAATGATTCAAAACTGATTCACAGAATTGGTTAAAAACACCATAGGTGAGTGTGGTAGTTTGAATATGAATGGCCCCCATAGGCTCGTATATTTAGATGTTTGTTCATTTTAGGGAGAGTCACTACATGACAGGGATTAGGTGATGTGGCTTTGTTGGAAGAAGTGTATCACTGGCGGTGGGCTCTGAGGTTTTAAATGTTCAAGACAGGCCCAGTGCCCCTCTCTTTTCTTGCTGCCTGTCAATATGGATGTAGAACTCTCAGCTGCTTCTCCAGCACCATGTCTGCCTGTGTACCACCACGCTTCCCACCACAATGACAATGGACTAAACCTCTGAACTGTAAGTAAGCCTCAATTAAATGTTTTTATTTATAAAAGTTGCCATGGTCATGGCGTCTCTTCACAGAAATAGAAACCCTAAGATAAGGAGCAAGACTGTTGATTTGTACTTACTGTCTTCCACACACTGTTGGTTTATGGTGCACTTACTTTTGAGTACTATGCAAATTCATAATTTCATGTTTTGCGAAAGATGTAAATATTGGTATGTTAAAGAAGCTGACCCAAATACATGCCGATCTGACTATATGACATTATGGGTAAAGGCAAATCTAAGGCATCTATAAAAGGTTCGGCATTCTCAAAGTTTAGTGGAGTGAAGATGAGTAAGTGTAGTATAAAGGGCTTTTGGGCGATAAAACATTTTTGCATAATATTAAACTGTTTGACAAAGTCCACATAATATGCAACACAGAGTAAATTCTGATATAAATTAAGTATGGACTTTGCCTGATGGTATGCATGTAGATTTAGTGAATCCTGCTCCAGAGATTCTTAAATTCCATACAAGAAGCCCATGCACCTGTATCCTTCCTGCTTTGTTACTTCCTCAGACACAATATCATTACACTGTTGGAATCATCATTATGATGTTAAAATTCCAAAAAACAGTAAAATATTCCAACTCAAGACTGATACGGTCCTTAGGGATTCCTAGAGAAAACTTCAAGTTTCTTAGAAGATCCTAGAAACACCTCCAGTTTATCATTCCATGGGGGCAGCAATCACTTTAGGGTTGGAAAAGGCTAACACAATCTGAATAGCTACTCTATGAAACAGATTAAAATTATTCATTCCCAAAGTCAAGCTGCAAATCCACAAACAGAGCTCTTCCATTCCCAAGAATTAGTGCAGAGAATGCACTGCCAACTAAAATACCACTGAAGAGAACAAAATAATGTTTTTATTGCTGATGTGTGTGATTGCTATAATCCTTGAGTTTAAAGAAAACTATATATTTTTTATTAAAGTTTAGAATTTTCTAAAACATAAAATAATTTCTGTGGAAAAAAATATAAGGACCCAGAAACAACCCAGTAGGAAATTTATGAGCAGTTGGTCATTCAGTGTGTACTCTTGGTTTGGGTGTAAAGTGAAGCATTAGTACTGTGGAATGTGTGAACCACTGGTGTTATAGGCATTCAGGAAATGAAATTGCAGAATCAATAAAATACTAACAGCAATTAAAATCTAATACCTACAACTTTTCATCTATTTTCAAAAGTGGCGTTTTAAGTTATAGTTAAAGAGATCTTTTTTAAACAACAAATATGACCATGCACTGTGTAAAGGGAATACCACAGATTAGCACTCTGACAATAATATAGAATGGTCTTCATATGCAATAAAGATTTGTAATAACAATGCTTTCACAGTTTTTAAAAATTCAAAGCAAATAAAATAATACATTAAACAGTTTATGTTTATGTTCTGTATTATATGGAGAAATTAGAAAAATTAAAAGCTTACAAAATAAAATGAAATGTGATTTCAATTAAGAAAATATTCATGCCTGCCCAAAGCAATGCTAAAAATTCTGAATAAAACATGGCTCCTGTAATTGGACCAAGTTCATTTCTTATGAAGTTGTTCTAATTCTGAAGCCGCATATGTGCAAGAGCCTGGATGTGGGAGGCAAGGGTTGCCATGGTGAGCACACATCTTTTGGAGAAGTTAAATTAAAAAGAAATGTGCATAAAGTCCTCTCAGCTCACGGTATATTCTGGAAATTAAGAATGCTTTTTCTCCCATGACATCTTGGTGTGGTGGAAGGGTATTGGTACGGTGGGACATAGACAGCTCAAATTTTAAAGCCTTCAGCTTTTAAAGGTGTCTTGGAAGTAAGAGGTCCCCAAGTTAGGTAGCTGTCTTAATTGTTGGGTAGGGAACCAGCTCTACTTACACTGAGGTAATAAATTATCAGAGTTCAGGGTATTTTGCAAGCCCGAGGCACCTGAGGGATTCAAATACAGATATTGCTAAATACACTTTAGTTCAGAGAGTTAAGGAAAAATAAAATCACCCCTGAACCCTGCTTTCTCATTATTCCCCTGTTGTGATGAGTAATTTCAAGGAAGCCTGGCAGACTGCTCCACTTCATTTCCAGCAAGATCTCCAGGTGGTTCCCCAGACCCCAGGAACTAGGAGTGCTTGAACCAGAGACAGCTGCACGTGTTTCAGAAAGGCAGCAGCTTTTGAGGCGGGAGAGCACCCACGTGCGCCTGCGCAGGGCCTGAAGAACTTTCCCCCTACGCCCTCAGAGGGAATGCATCATTTCAAAGTAGGAGCCAGCTGGGACCAGGTGTAGGGGTGGAGGGTAGGTTGTAACAAAGAAATGTCAGAGGTTGCTAGCCAAAAGCCATTCAGGCTATGTTCGTTTCTTTAGCTTTTGGTCAACTTTATTAAAAATAAAGGGGAACTTCAGCAACTGGGATACTGAGCTTCTAATAGGCTCAGCCTGGAACAAAGAAAATCTACTTCCTAATACTGTTTCTCTTGCGTTGGAGGGATCACGTGTTCACTTTCGCTGGTACGCACTCTGCTCGCCCACGCGATGAAACCTCTATTGTGCTTAGAAATTTTGCCCAGGTTAAAATATGCTCAAACACAAATTGCTTCTCATCCATCAGCAGAGCCCCATCTAGAGACTCCAGTGCACATGCTCTCCTGCTGACCCAATTACCACTGCAGGTAATTCCGATGTGCTGAAGTGTACCGGCAAAGTAATGGCAAAGAGCAGGTGGAGGCCCGCTGCTGCCTCAATTCCCACCCACCCCCTCCTGCTTTCTGAGATTCCTTTTGATGGAGAACTTGGAAAGGAACGTGGGAGTTGCAGATGGTTCCTTCCTGGGGCCGATTCCCAGGAGTTGTGAAAGTAACCCCTTCCCTGCCAGGTGAGGTGCCACTTGCTTTGTGCCTTGGGGGGGGGGGCAACCAGCAAGAGAGAAGAGGGCGGAGGCGGGTCTTTCCTGCCCCCCAACCCTGATGGCCAAGTAGTGTAATGAAGCAATTTTGTAGCGATCTCGCTTATGAAGTCACTGTTTCTAAAGACAATCTGTGCAGCCCGCACCCCCATCCCGCCCCCATCTTGACTCTAAAATTGGTGATACAGGAGATCTATGGTAGCCCAGCTAATTGTTGGCGAGCTAGGATGCCACTGTTACCCAATGTTGGCGGTCTTTCCTCCCTTCCCAAATACAATCCGAAACGCGTCCTGAATCCCTAAAGACTCCAGAGGATGTCAAGGGACCCCTCACTGGACCAGGAGCAGTGAGATTCCCTAGCTTCTCCCGCAGAACACAAAGGAGTTGCCTGGCTTAGGGATACAGGGGCATCTTTCCTGACTCCAATGAAAGCATTCGCCCCATTGCTCCCCACTTCTTTCTGTCCTTTAGTCTTTCCTGCTCTCCCATCCCCTTCATGTCCCCAAACCCCACCCTTTTCTTTCTATCCTCAATAACATACACCCCCAATAATTCCTTTATAGATATCAAGACAATAATACAACACCTTCCAAGATAAAGCACAGTGTGAGCTGCCACAAGTGTGTGTGTGTGTGTGTGTGTGTGTGTGTGTGTGTGTGTGTGTGTAGATCACACTGGCTCCAGCCCTCACACACCTCCGGGGAAAGCAGACTGGAGACCCCAGGACAATAAAAATCGAGAAAGCCAAATCTAGCCGGACCCTGCAGTCCCAGCACCAATGCCTCACACTAGCCCCTCACCTTTTCTTTTCGCAATATGTAACCCTTTAGGGTCTCTTGCCCATTCAAAGCACCCTGCTCCCAAGCACTCAACCAGCTAGCGCCGGGTTCCCACAGCCCTGCAACCGCCCCAACGCCGCGACTTGCTGGCCACCTGAACCTCCCAGATCCCAGGTCCTGGACCGCGGGTAGAGGTTCCTTCAGTGCTCTACTCACATCGCCAGAGGCAGAAACTACCCATGAGGGTCCAGGGTGCGAAGGCCTTGCAGCTTCTGAGGGTTACTCCTTAAAGTGCTCTGGGGTCCGCAGTGAAGCCGGTAGGGAGTCCTCCAAAGCGAAGGCAGAGGGGACTCCGGGCAGTTGCCGCGTCAGACCATGATGCCACTGCCCTTCAGGTGCACGGCTGGAGAGGTGCCAGGGGGGAGCCGGGAGCCCGCCGGGAGCACCAGCGCGGCCAGTCCCCGGCCTCCGCCCGCCCAGCGCGCCGCGCTAGCGACCGTAGCAGCAGCAGTGGCGGCGGCGGCGGAGGCGCAGCTCCCTCCCCGCCCCCAGAAGGCTCCACAGACAATAAATCCTGGGCGGAGAAGAGAACGGCAGCCCGGGCGAATGCTGTACTCAACTCGGCTTCTGCCCGAGCCGGCCACGACGCCTCTGTAGGAGCGAGGGTTCTCGGGGCCCGGGTCACAGCAAGCACTGGCTGGGGTTGTGCGCTCCAGCAGCTGTGGGTGGCGGCGGGGGCCCGGGGTGGGTGGCTGCAGGTCGCACTGGCCCAGAGGATGGGTGGCCGTGGCTCGGAGCCCACGGTTGGCCCGGAACGGGGTCCTCCGCGGTGCAGCGGCTTGGCGCACAGGTGCCAGGATTGGCAGACAAGGCGCTGCTCCTGGCTCGCGCCCGTGACTCCACAATCTCCCCGCCCCCTCTCTTTCCTCCCACCCCCTTTTCCGACGACACCAGCTGCAGCTGCTTCAAAGTGTAAAAAATGTCAAGGAGATTTTCCAGGGCTCAGAGAAGATGACCACCTTCCCAGACCTCAGCCATTCTTGGACATCCTCGCTTGCCCCTCATGACCTCTACTTGGACTCCCTGCAATTTGGAGGAACAAAATCCCAGTCTTGGAGAGATGAGATGTTCTAGCTTTCTTTGGTTCCGTTACCACTCGAGCTTTTAGACAACTGGCCAACCTCTCCAGGTTCCTCCGTTGCCTGGAGTGCACAAAGCAGGTGTTACCAGGTTCTGCATGGTGCAGCGCGGGCTCCTCGGGGTATTCTCCCGCTAGCCCCAGGCGCTCCTGCCGGTGGCACGGCGTGTTCTGCAGCGCCAGGAACCCGCCAGCAGCAGCAGCAGCAGCAGCAGCAGCTCCAGGCCTGCGCGCCGGGTGCTCCCGCACCAGTTCCGTGACTGCGTGGCTCCGCAGGCTGCCGCTACTGCTATCTCAGCAAAGAGGCAGCCTGGAGCGTCTCCTCGGGGGGTTTCCTCTCTCCCCGCGTTGCCCGCTGCAGGTTGTAGGATGCCCAACAGAAAGGTCTCTGCATATGGGTCCAGCAGCTTATTTAGTAGTGTCATTGAGACTTAAAAGGCAGCTTTCAAGACCCCTTCTCTTCATTTTGGTCTGGGGTTACTGCTCTGGGAATGTTCAAAAATGAGAAGGGTTTCCCAACTTCCTTTCATCTATTTGAAACCCTACTCTTTCTGTCCTGAACTCAGGAACATTCGCCCACACACATTCACAGGAATGCACTCACAGGAACATATGTATGGACAAAAAGATATAAAAAGCATACTGATGAAACTTGTGCTATATTTAGACTTCTGTTCTCTAGACACAGCCGAATTCCTCCTATCCCCGGATTTTTCTGCGATTTAGAGGCCATAGGGCTAGAAGCTTTCTCCTTCTTTCTCTGATTCTAGTAGACTGTGTGTGACATTCATATGCCACCCAGAGTTATGTGTGAGCTCCCAGTTTACTGAAAAGTATAAGTGCTGGCCTGTATCTTAGATGTGGAATATTAAACGTCTTCAAGGTTGCAAGACCTTTTTCCTGACTGCTAAGAATTGTCTAGAAAAAGACTGGGGACTGGGATCTCATCTGCAGATGAGCAGGGAAGTTACTGCTTTATCTGGGCATGTGGTAGATAGTGGTAGATAGGTGGGTCGATTCGATTCTTAAGGAGCCTTCCCTTTGCTTACATATAGAAGAGGAAAGGAGTGCATTTTGGAAAGCAAGACCACCTTTTTAAAAAGCACTGTGAAACACTGTGAAACTTGTTCTGAAAATGGCAAAGAAACAGGAAAAATGTTGAAAGGACACTTTTTAAATACCAACCTTTGTTGAACTCTATTTTTTTTTTTTTTTTTGCCCAGTTTTGTTCTGTGAACATCTTGCTATAAGTTTCAGTGTCTCAGCTGGAGGAGGTGCTATGATAGGAATTGAAAATCTATTAAAAATAGCTCATCACAGCTTATGTCCCGTTACAGAAATCCTTTGCAAAGTTCCAATTCTTTCCATTACTGCTTACACTATTCTTTCTCACAAAGTATTTCACTCACTTCTTTCCTAAAGCTGTATGTTGGGCCTACCACTATGAAAAAGACATAAAAAGCTCATCTGAGCAAGGTCACCTTTGTGCTGCATTAGAACTCAGAATTCCTTTAACTTCATGATCCACTCGTGTATGGAAACATTTCAAAGACACACTATGCAGCATCACAGCTGGCTATGAGTAACTTCTGGCCTTCATAGACTGAAGGAACATCCTCCCACGAGGTAGGAGACTTTTGTTTTCCTTTCCAATGGGAGAAAGAGCTTATGAGACCCCAAACTAAAACTGAATGCCACTGAAATAGTATATTTTAAGCCACATGCCTTCTTTCTCATTTTCCTTTATTTTATAATCTCATTTTGGGCCATAAGCATCCAAAGAGACAAGAGATGTTCATGGTGGAATGTAAATATAGCACTATGAATGAGAGTGAAGAGACATTCTCTCAAGTGTATGCTTTGGACACAATGCACCAAGTTTTTTCCCCTAAAATTTGGCAAATGTTCTCCTGTCTTTAAACTCCAATTTGGCTGTCACCAGCCCTACTTCTAACCATACGCAGATGACTTGCTGAAAACTTCACGCAGATGTCTGACATCAAAACAATCACAACTTACAAAATTACAAATAATTTTAAGAGTAGCTATTCAGTATGCATCTACATATGGTTAGACATAAAGCTATAAAATTTTATGAGGTGTTAATAAAGTTCTTTGAATCATATTATTAAAATCATTGAAATGATAATCTACTCTTGGTATAGGCAGGCCTAACCTTATTTGATAATAAAAGACATGATAATGTTAAATTTTCAGGTTCTAAAATCCTTGCTAATAATTCTCTTTTGATGCCTGCAATGTCTTCAAAGATATCCTCTTTGGGGAATTCCCAATTAAGGTAAAACTACATACAGAGAAGACAATGTTTCAATTTTGAGAGTTGTCAATATCTTGAAAAGGTTGGCTTACTTAGATATTGATAATTGGGATAAAAGAAAACTTTGTTGATTTTGGATTCATAGGATACATGTCTGACAATATTAGAGCTGGTAGGATTTGGCAGGACAGACCAGCATCAGTGAGCACTATAAGCAGAGACTGTTGCTTTGTCATGGTTGGCTGTTGAAAGGCAGGGAGAATTTTTGAGTAAGAAATGGCCATAAGTCATTAAGACTCTTCTTCAAGTAAATTTGTTAGATGGTCTTTACTGTGAAACTGCTCTCTTACATTGCAATCTGTTCTCACTAAAGAGAATTTTTTTAAAAATTCATTTTTTTTTTTACTTTTTAAATTTAGGTATTAAATTTGAATTCTAAAGATACTAAAATATATTTAATGAACAAAGACTGTTGGATCTTAGTAGAAAAGCAGATATAAACTGCTAAGAGAATAGATGGTCAGTGGAGATTGTAAACACAAGAGAAGACTGCCCATTAAGAAGCACCCGTCCACCCCCCCACCCCCGGAAAAAAAAAAAAAACATGTAGAAACAATGGATATCAGAAGAAACAAAGAACTGAAAAACAGTTGTGTAAATTACAAGACAAAACATGAAAGCTATGAAAAAATGAATGTGCTCCCTCCACAGAGCTCACACCTATAATAACTGCAACAAAAGTTCATGAAATAACTGGAATGCTGGGTAAAGAATTCAAAATTACACTTTAAAAATGTCTAGTGACTTCAAAGAGGATTCAAATAAGCAGATGAATGAAGAAAAGACATCAGTTCAGGATCTAGATAAGTGAATCAAAAAGCAACGTGAAAGAAATATCCAGCACCACTACCCAACTTTGTATAATGAAAATTCAGCAAGAAAATTGGTTTCTTGAAAGATAAACAAGAAATGTTGGAAATGAATGAGTCTGATGAAAATACAGTAGAAAATATTACCAATAGACCAGACCAAGCAGAAGAAAAGGTATCAGGGATATAAGAGAGGGGTGACTACAGATTGCATTCAGACAGCAATGAAGAAAATGAAGCTATATATGACCATAATACTTAAAAACACTGAAAGATGATTGAGAGACTAAACCCAAGAATCCATGTAGTAGAAGGAACTGAGACAAAAACTACTGGGTTAAATAAATTATTTACTGAAGTTATAGCAGAAAATTTCCCAAGTCTTAGAGAGGTCATGCAAGTGCAGGGTGCATTTAGAATTCCAAAGAGAAATGGCCTGAAAAGAGCCTCTCTGTGTCACACTGTATACAGTTAGAAGCTGAGAACACAGAAGAAGTAGCAAGAGAAAAACACTAATTTACTTTCAAAGGAAAACTGCTGTGGGATGGTCTGTTTGTCAAGTGTGTTGCTAATTAGTCAATAAATAAAACACTGATTGGCCATTGGCTAGGCAGGAAGTGTAGGCAGGACAAGGAGGAGAATAAAGCTGGGAAGTGGAAGGCTGAGTCAGAGAGACACTGCCAGCCACCATGATAACAAACAGCATGTGAAGATGCCGGTAAGCCACGAGCCACGTGGCAAGGTATAAATTAATGGAAATGGATTAATTTAAGCTGTAAGAAAAGTTAGCAAGAAGCCTGCCACGGCCATGCAGTTTGTAACCAATATAAGTCTCTGTGTTTACTTGGTCGGGTTTGAGTGGCTGTGGGACTGGCAGGTGAGAGAGATTTGTCCTGACTGTGGGCCAGGCAGGAAAACTCTAGCTACAAATGGCGTCCAACGTGGTGGCAAGACTTTCCACCTAAAAACTGAGAAAAGATTCTAAAACAGAGCTAAAAACAGTTCCTAATTGTCTCTCTCAAATGAGCGGCAGCTGCCAGTTTGAGCTACTTGTGAGTTCCTAGTGTGTGCGCTTGACCTGCAGTATGGCGGGAATGAGGCCTCTGCAAGTGGCATATTAAGCTGCGTGGTGGATTTAGCCTTTGCAGGTACAAAACAAAAAAAGAGGTTTTTGGGCTACATGCTGCTTGGATAAAAGCATAGACCCATGATAGCTCCCAGAGCTGGCGGTAAACTACCGCCATGTTGGGAAGCTGAGGTGGGCGGAGCCAGCAGCCACAGCTGCTGCAGTTTAAGGCAAGAGATTCACAATAAGACAGATTCAGATGTAATAGTTTACAATGTGTGTAAAAGATACGTAGGCTTGAAAGAGACAAAAAAGGTGATATATAGAGTTATAGAAACAAATACATAGTTTTAAAAAATAAAGTCATTAAAGAGACAGTAAAAGTAGTATAAAAAATAAGCCACGTGAAGATGAATATTACACAGAGAATCTGGATTGTGTTGTCTTTGGGATTTTTAACTGCAGAAAAACATTTGATTGTAAAAGCTGTTGAGTTATGCCAAAATGTATATTTTAAAGGTACCTTGACTTCAAAATTTGGATATAAAGATATGTTGCTTTGGAAAGGAGACTCTGCTTTTGTTCCCACAGAAAGCCAGAGGCTATGGATTTGTTCCAGATTAAGATACATCAGGTTTGACCAGCCAAGACCCCCTGAAAGGTCTCCAATGACACCATGGCCCAGATGATCCAACATCCAGAATGGTTTCAAGGCAACTGGCTCAGACGATACACCCTCAAGGACTATTCCATAATCCTAAAATTTTCTTTGTGTCCCCATAAGATACAGCGCCCCCCTCCAGCAGGAAGTAGTAAGAGAAGCTACGCCCAAATTCCCAAATTATATGTAATTTTACTTTGTTAAGGTTAAAGCCTTCCTTTTTGAAAAAAAAAAGGGGGGGAAGTGCTGTGGGATGGTCTGTTTGTCAAGTGTGTTGCTAATTAGTCAATAAATAAAACACTGATTGGCCATTGGCTAGGCAGGAAGTGTAGGTGGGACAAGGAGGAGAATAAAGCTGGGAAGTGGAAGGCTGAGTCAGAGAGACACTGCCAGCCACCATGATGACAAACAGCATGTGAAGATGCCGGTAAGCCACGAGCCACGTGGCAAGGTATAAATTAATGGAAATGGATTAATTTAAGCTGTAAGAAAAGTTAGCAAGAAGCCTGCCACGGCCATGCAGTTTGTAACCAATATAAGTCTCTGTGTTTGCTTGGTCGGGTTTGAGTGGCTGTGGGACTAGCAGGTGAGAGAGATTGTCCTGACTGTGGGCCAGGCAGGAAAACTCTAGCTACAGAATAACACCAGGTATCTTGAAGAAACCCTAAAAGCCCCACATTTCAATGCTGAAGATAGATAACTGTCAGCCAAGGTTATCAGATCCAAAAAGTTTTCTACAGAGAAGAGAGAAAAAGAGGACAAATAGTATTCTAACTACCCAGAAAAAAAAATGAAATTTTTATAGGAACCACTAAATATCCCAATGATAATCCAAATGTTAATGTCTTTGATTCTTCAATTATAAAATATAAAGTAGATGACTGGATCAAAACACGAATTCCAACAGTTTGTTCTATTCAAGAGGCTATCTTCATTAGCAAAGATAGATTGAAGGTCAGAGGTGGAAAACTATGTACCACACAAGTGAAAGCAGGAAATGGGCAGGAATAGCTAGCTGTTCTTATATTTGGAAAGACAGACTTCAAGTAAAAAGTAATTAGAGGATGTTGTATGATATTTTGTTTGCGTTCTGACAAATAAAGCTTGCCTGGAGATCAGAGGGCAGAGCTAGCCATTTGTTAACCATAGAGGCCAAGCAGTGGTGGAACACACCTTTAATCCCAGCACTTGGGAGGAGGAAGCAGTAACATCAGGAGTTCAAGGCCACCTGGGCTACACCAGATTAAATCAATCTAAAACAAACAGAGTTAGGTGATGGTGGTGCATGCCTTTGATCTCAGCACTAGGAAGGTGGAGACAGGAATATAAGGCAGGTAGAGACAGGATCTGTTCCTTTCAGTCTGAGGATTTATAGAGGTAAGAAGTTACTGATGGCTACTCTGCTTCTCTGATCTTTCAACTTTCACCCTGATATCTGACTCCAGGTTTTTATTGTTAAGACTAATTAGGGTCACACTTCAAGAGGATATAAACAAGGCCATTACATATTAATAAAGGAAAGAGATCATCAAGAAGTTAGAACAAGGATGAATATACATGTACTAAATGTGGAGGTACATAATTTTGTAAAATAAACTTCAAAAATAGAAAAGGAAATATGGTACCAGGTAAAAGTAATGGCAGACCTTAACACTTTATTCTCATCAATAAATATATTATCCTGATAAAAAATGAATGATTGACTATAGATTTAAACTGTATCATCTCAAGTTATTGAACCCAGTAGTTATGAAATATACATAGTACTCAGAAGTTCATAGAACATTCTTCAAAATAGAATGCAAGGCCACAAAACAAATAAGTCTTAAGGAATAAAAGTAATTTAAATTATTTGTCCTACCTTTTCAGGTCATAATGGAATAACACTAAAGATAGCAAATAGCAAAGTAAACTATACAAACTGTAACAACAAATAAAGATTGAACAACTGACTTTTCCTATTCTGCTTTCTATGGCTTTAATCAAGACCACGACCAAAAGCAACTTGTGGGAAAAGCATTTGCTTCATCTGATAGTTAACAATCTATCATGATGTCAAGTTAGAGCAGACACTCAAGAAAGGAATCTGAAGGCAGAGATTAAAAAGAGACCAGAGAGGAAGCCTGCTTAGTGACTTGTTCCCCATGGTTTGCTCAATTTGCATTATGATTCAACCCAGGATCACCTACCTACCCAAGGGATACTCTGCCCATAGTGGGAAGGCTTCTTCCACATCAATCATTAATCAAGAAAATGGCCCACAAAACTGCCCCAAATTCGATCTGATAGAGGCATCTAGTCAATTAAGGTTCTATCTGCCCAAATGACTATAGTTTGTGTCATGTTGACAAAAATGAACCAGTATAGGTTAATGTAGCTAGAGTTTTCCTGCCTGGCCCACAATCAGGACAAATCTCTCTCACCTGCCAGTCCCACAGCTGCTCAGACCCGACCAAGTAAACACAGAGACTTATATTGCTTACAAACTGTATGACCATGGCAGACTTCTTGCTAACTGTTCTTATAGCTTAAATTAATCCATTTCCATAAATCTATACCTTGCCACGTGGCTCGTGGCTTACCGGCATCTTCACATGCTGCTTGTCCTGGTGGCGGCTGGCAGTGTCTCTCTTCCGCCTTCCTGTTCTCTCAATTCTCCTCTCTGTTAGTCCCGCCTATACTTCCTGCCTGGCCAGTGATTTATTTATTGACCAATCAGCAACACATTTGACATACAGACCATCCCACAGCAGGTTAAATTATCAGAGATACAATTGATAAAAATCAGAGAAGAAATTAATGTTTTCCTAGAAACAAGGTATGCTAGATAGCTTTATGTCAACTTAGCAAAAGCTAGAGTTATCTGAAAGAAGGGAAAGGCAATTGAAAAATGCCTCCATAAGATCTAGCTGTAGTATTTTCTTGTTTAGTGATTGATGAGGAAGGGCCCAGTCTATTGTGGGTGGTGCCAAGCCTGGGCTGGTGGTCCTGGGTTCTATAAGAAATCAGGCTGTGCAAGACATGATTAGCAAGCCAGTAGGCAGCACCCCTCCATAGCCTCTATATCAGCTCCTGCCTTTAGGTTCTTTCCCTCTTTGAGTTCCTATCCTGGCTTCCTTCAACGGTGGACTATAATATGGCAGTATAAGCTAAGTACACCCTTTTTTCCTCTACTTGCTTTTTAATCATGGTGTTTCATCATAGCAATAGTAACCCAAAGTAAGGCAAACTGTTACCAGGATTGTGGGGGTATTTCTGGGACAGACCAGACCATATATTTTTGAGAGTACTGTGGAAGGACTTTGAATCTTTGGGCTGGAAAAGCCATTGAGTGTTCAAAGCCCAGTGGGATGTTCTATAGGAGCTTAGAAAATAAGAATGTTGAGAGAAGTGCAGGCAACAGCTTGTGAAGTTTCAGAAGGAAGTAAAGACTTTTCTGGGGCATTTGTGTGAAAAATCTGTAGAGTCTGGTCAACTGGAGTTGAAGAATTGGCTGTGATTAACAAAGGACCAGAAACACTAAAGTAAAGCCTTTGATTTGCTGGGATGTTGGTTAGCAAGAAGAGACCAGCATCATTGAGGTGAAAGTCTTCTAGGAAGTGGTTCCTGATAGTTAACATACAGAAGCTGATTTCCAGAGTTGGCCTAGGTTGTACTTTGTGCTGGTAGCCAAACTTGGTAACGTCTAAGAGTCTTTGAGCTAGTACTGGTTTTGAAGGCATGAAGGAGTCATGGAAAGCAGCTGAGGCCAGGCACTGTGAGAGCCAAGCAGAGGCTATTGGTGAAAGTGCAGCCCATTTTCTACAAGAGACCCCAGCATGTTGGAGTTGCTCAAACCATGGGATGACCACTAAAAACAGCAGCAGTGGAGGAGTGGAGCCAGACTGAGCCTAGAAGACAATCTGTGTGTGCTTCAGTGAGCAGAGCCAAAGAAGTGACTGAAGCCTATTGGAGGAGCCCACATGGTCCTAAGTGAGTCCCAGATATTGGACATTGAGTGATTTACACTGTTAGAGTTTAGTTTCGCTTTGACCTGGTTGTGACTGTACCTGGTACTTCCCTTTTCAAGTAAGGAAATATTGAACTTATTTTAATTTTACAAGAGCTCTCAGTTGAGAGACTAAATTTTTAGGTTTTAAAGAGACTTTGGAGTTTTAGAGATTGAATTTAAAGTGTTTTTATTTGTAAAGACTGTGAGACTTTTTACATTTATAAAATATTTTATATTGCAATGTTGCTATTAATGTGTGATCTTGGAGATGAACAAGAAAGGAAAGATGTGGCTTAATAGTGATATGTTTGTGTGTCAAGATGAAAAGGAGTCAATTGTGCTGGATATTTTTATGTAAACTTGATACAAGCTAGAGTTATCTGAAAGGAAGGAAACTCAATTGAGAAAGTGCCTCCATAAGATCTGGCTATAATTTTTTTCTAAATTTTTAATTAATTAGTGATTGATAAGGAAGGGCCCAGCCTATTGTGGGTGGTGGCATCCCTGGGTTGGTGGTCCTGGGTTCTATAATTAGTCAGGCTGAACAAACTATGATGAGCAAGCCAGTAAGCAGCACCCCTTCAAGGCCTCTACATTAGCTCCTGCCTCCAGGTTTCTTCCCAGTTTGAGTTCCTGTCCTGGCTTCCTTCACTGATATACTATAATGTGAATGTATACACCAAATAAACATTTTTATCTGCTACTGGTTTTTTAGCCATGGTGTTTCATCATTGCATTAGTAACCCTAACTAAGACACAAAGGAAAATGAAAACACAGCTAACCGAAGTCTTTGGGAAGTAGCAAAGTCAATTCTAATGAAAATTATAGCTATGAGTGTCTGCATAAAAAAGTCAAATAAATGTTAAACAAATAACTTAATAGTGAGCTCCTAAGGTCTTAGAAGGACCAGAAAAGTCCAAATGTAGATGAGTAAATCAAAGAAGTAGTCAAATTTAAGACAGAAACTAACAAAACAGAAACAAAAAGAACCAAGTATCAATGAAATAAAAGTGGTTCTTTAAAAAGATGATCAAAACTGATGAACTCTTAAGTTAAACTTACCAAAAGAAAGATCTAATTTTTTTTTAGAGATGAAGAGGGAGACATTGTAAGTGACAGCAATGAAGTTCAGGTAATCATTGTGTAATAGTTTGAAGACCTATTTCCAATGAACTAAAAAATTTATAACAAACTTAAATTTCTACACAAATATGACACATCTAAATTAAGTCAAAAGGTGTAAGTAAACAGATCCTTAACCAGCAATGATACTGAAGTAGTCTCTCAACTACAAAAGCCCAGGACTTCACAGACTCATGGCTGAATTCTAACAAATTTTGTTTGTTTGTTTCAGATAGGCTTTCTCTGTGCAACCCTGGCTGTCCTGTAGACTAGGTTGGCCTTGAACTCTGAGGTCTGCCTGCCTCTGCCTCCCAAGGGCTGAGATTAAAGGTGTGTGCCACCACATCTGCCTGAATTCTAGCAAACTTTTAAAGAAGCATAAACACCAATGTTCTTCAAAATATTCTAGGAATTAGAAGAGGGAGGAATGCTAGAAAACTCATTTTACCAAGTCAGTATTACCTCTTGAGGGAGATTTGTTTGTGTTGATTGCTCCTAGACCACCCACCAATAGAGTCCGACTTTAGTTTGGAGGGTGAAGTCCACATTCAGCTGACTGACCACAGATGTCCTGGCAGACTCAGAGGGAGATAGACAGACGGATGGACACACACACACACACACACACACACACACACACACACACACAGAGGAGAAAAAAGGAGGAGTCAAGAGGTTGTGTTCTCTCTTTGATTCAGGAACTGGGAAGAGGTAGGTATTCATGGCTCCATTGCTCTGTGGATCTCTCAGGTTTATTCCCTAATGTTTACTCCCAAGTTTTATTTTTAATAAGAGAACCTTGCTGCCAAAACAGGTTCAAGAACAATAGGAAATTACAGACCATATTTCCTAAATAATATGAACTCAAAATTCTCAGTGAAATATTTGGAAACTTTCCACAGCACATTATAAATGTCATTCATTATGACCAAGTTGACATTATTCAAGGAATGCAAGAGTGATTCAGTGTCTTAGTCAGTATTCTATAGCTATGAAGAGACACCATGACCAAGGCAACTCTTATAAAAGAAAACATTTATTTGGGGCTTGCTTATAGTTCCAGAGGTCTAGTCTATTATCATGGCAGGCAGTATGGAGGCACATAGGCAGATGTGGTGCTGGAGAGGAACTGAGAGTTCTACATCTGGAATGGCAGGCAGCAGGAGAAGAAGCAGTGGGACTGTCTTGGGCTTTTCAAATTCCAAAGCCCACCCCTAGTGACACACTTCACTCAGCAAGGTCATAACACACCCCTAGAGACACACTTCATTCAACAAGGTCAAAGCACACCCCTAGTGACACACTTCACTCAACAAGGTCATAGCACACCCCTAGTGACACACTTCACTCAACAAGGTCATA
The DNA here is from genome assembly GCF_949786415.1 of Peromyscus eremicus. Taxonomy (NCBI): domain Eukaryota; kingdom Metazoa; phylum Chordata; class Mammalia; order Rodentia; family Cricetidae; genus Peromyscus; species Peromyscus eremicus. The sequence continues at coordinate 129,454,830 of NC_081421.1, forward strand.
GCACACCCCTAGTGACACACTTCACTCAACAAGGTAATAGCACACCCCTAGAACACACTTCACTCAACAAGGTCACACCTCCTAATCCTTTCAAATAATGCTGCTCCTTGATGACCAAGCATTCAAACCTATGAGCCTGTGGGGACCATTCTCTTTAAAACTATCATATCCAACATATGCAAATAAGTACATGTAATATATTGCTTAGACTCAAAGAGATCACATAATAAATAAATAAATGCAGAAAATACCTTTGACATAACATATGTTTGTGATAAAATACCTGAAGGAATGAAGATACTTAACATAATAAAATACATAGAATGGATTCTTAATATTTTCAGAATAAATAAACTAGCAGATGATGAAATAAATGTGTTTACTTATATTTGAACATTACACAATGTGTGTATGTGTCAAAATGCCACATGGCATCCCATGGATATATACAAATTTCTGTTTCTTTTTATTTAGATGAAGAGTTTCTTCTTCATCTCATGGCAATGCTTGGTTTCAGCCATTTTCAAGTTGTTGCTGCCTGAAAATGTATGAGATTTTAGATCTTATCATTGGATTAAATTCACATTTTCTGTTTGCTCATGAGGCAGAGCAACTTTTAGTAGGACCATCATTCACATTCTCGTTGTGATTTGTTAACATATTTCAGTAATTTTTCACCCAATCAACATAGTTCTTTATATAGTTCATTCAATCAATATAGTTTTTTATATCTTAATTTGTGTGTGAATGTGTGTTTATCCTGGATTCCAATCCTGTGTTAGTTATGTGTCATCTTTGAATTTTTTTTTGCTTACTTAGTGTAGTGCACTTTATGAAAAGAAGCCTTGATCGAATGCTATCCACTATATTAATATAGCATTGCATCAAAAGTTTAAAGGACACTTTACTACTCTAAGGTTTTAAGTGTATTAATAATTTTTCTATGCTATTTTAAAAGCTTTGTTTTTTGACTTAAATATTTTCAGATCTTAGAGTTTACAGTATATGTATGAATTTCAGTCTCTGTATGATGTGAGGTAGGGATTAAATTTCTTAATTTTTCCAAGCCCCTCTTTCATAGATGAGTTAGTTTACTACTGATTCATCTGTTACACCAATTCAATTCACTGGCCTAGTTTGAGGTGTTGTTTTTGTGGCCATTCATCTTTACTTATAACCTCTTTGGACTGAAAACTGAACCAACTACTTTAAATTCACAATTAGGGTTAAGTATCTCTGTAGTAGTACATACAGTCCTTTGGGTGTATGCCCAAGTGTGATATAGCCAGATCTTGAGGTAGATCTAATTCTGAGGATCTGCCACACTGATTCATACATTGACTGTACTAGTTTGTAGTCCCATCAACAATGGATGAGTGCTCTGTAGCTAGAGTTTTCCTGCCTGGCCCACAGTCAGGACAAATCTCTCTCACCTGCCAGTCCCACAGCCGCTCAGACCCGACCAAGTAAACACAGAGACTTATATTGCTTACAAACTGTATGGCCATGGCAGGCTTCTTGCTAACTGTTCTTACAGCTTAAATTAATCCATTTTCATTAATCTATACCTTGCCACATGGCTCGTGGCTTACCAGTATCTTCACATGCTGTTCTTCATTGTGGTGGCTGGCAGTGTCTCTCTGACTCAGCCTTCCACTTCCCAGCTTTATTCTCCTTCTTGTCCCGCCTATACTTCCTGCCTGGCCACTGGCCAATCAGTGATTTATTTATTGACAATCAGCAACACACTTGACATACAGACCATCCCACAGCAGTGCTCTCCTTTTACCATATCCTCACCAGCATGAACTCTCATTTGTTTTATTCATCCTGGTCATTCTTATTGATGAAATTCAAAGTACTTTTAATGTGCATTTCTCTGATGACTAAGGATGCTGAACACTTCTTTGAGTGTTTCTTATCCATTTGTGTTTTATTTTTTGAGAACTCTCTGTTTAGTTCTGTACCCAATTTTTCAGATGGGTTATTTTTTCTTGATGTTCAGTTTCTTTTAGTTCTTTATATATTTTATATACTAACCTTCTATTAGATGTATAATTGATGAAGACCTTTTTCCATTTGGTGGGCTGTTTCTTTGTCCAAATGATGGTCTCCTTTGCTGAATTGAAGCTTTTTAGCTTCATGTGTTCCCATTTATTAACTGTTGGCCTTGGCACATAGACTATCAGTGTTCTGTTCAGAAAGTCTTTCATGTGCCAATGCTTCTCTTTGGATTTTTATAGCAGCATGCACAAAAAATTGGAATCATGAAAGATATTCCCAATATTCTTTTTGTAGTTCTGAGTTTAAATTTAAGAAGTAAAACTCAGAAAAACAAATTGAGTATCATTAGACCTTTTGATAGATACATAAAAGAATTGTCAATAAACTGGGAATTAAGGATAAAGAAACAATTTACATTAGAGTGTTGTTGAAAGAATACATTGTTTTTCAATCTACATGTTTGTATTATTTTCTCTATCTCTATCTATCTATCTATCTATCTATCTATCTATCTATCTATCTATCTATCTATATACAATGTAGATCTTTTGTTAACATCCTAGGAGATACAGACATTTTGTGAAACTTCTATATAACTATTTCCCCTGAAGTAACCAGTTGCTAAAATGATATTTTTTAGCATATAGTAACATATAACTACACTGCTAACTTTTTTTAATAGAAATATTTTCTTATTAGTATACTGCCTGTAGCAGCTTTCTTCTTGCTGAATAACATACTGTTAAAATCCTCCTATTTCAGAAATAACATAGTCCTTGTATATTCTCACAAGCTTTGGAGAGGTACTATCATTCATAGACTAACTTCCTTAATTTTCTTTATTTGAACTATTTTGCAACAATGAACATTGTTGTGCTTTTGTCTTTGTGTCTAAGACTTTTATAGGATATATTTCAGAAGTGTTATTGACAGGGCTGGGGATGCAGCTCACCAGAAGAGAGTTTGGCCTAGTATAATTGAGGTGGTAGATTTGATTTCCCGAAGGACACACACACACACCCACAACTCACACACATACATACATTTACACATGCACAATAAAATAAGAAATATTGGTATGCTCACTTCCTCAAATGTTAAACCAATTAATGTTCTCACCATTTATCTGTCAGGATTCCTGTTTCTATATCACTATTGATCCTAGGTAGTGATCATTTAAATCTCCCCAATTTAATAGAAAATGCCACTTATTGAATATCTGTATCTATAATAATGAAGTTTGAAATGCATAGGATTTACCTTGTTAAAGAATGGACAATATTTGTTGCTTCAATATATCTGTTACAAAAATAGCTGAAAGTATCCATATAGATATCAAAATCCTGCATACCAAAAGTCAGTTTTAGTGAATTTCATGAGCCTATAGTAGTAATGTCAAAAGGCAGGGAGCTTTCTCAGTTCATTACACACCCACCATCACAGTATCCAGCTCTTTTACATTTCTCCCCAGAAAAGGTCACAGATTTGGGAATCTCTGATAGCTTCCAGGGTATAAACATTGCTGTGGTGATATTTTATTTGTGTCCCCCAGTAAAGTTTATCTGAAGATCAGAGGACATAAACAGCCACTATATTAAACACAGAAGTCAGACAATGGTAGCTCACACCTTTAATCCTATCACTCAGGAGGCAGGGATCTGTGTGGATCTCTGTGAGTTCAAGGCCACACTGGGAACAGAGCCAGGTGTGGTGGCACACACCTTGAATTCCAACACTAGTTAACCATAAAGGTCTGGAGGTCTGTAAATACAGACAGGAAGTGATAGAGCTAGGCAGAAAAGGGAAGTGATGTAGCTGGGTGGAGAGAGGAAGTGAAATGCAGAACAGAAAAACATATAGGGGTAGGTAGACCGGAAGTAGATGTCTTGCGTGGAGGATCTCCAAGTGGTAAGAACGTGGCTGGCTTCTTTCTGCTTTTCTGATCTCTCAGCTTTTCACCCCAATATCTGGCTCCAGATTTTTTATTAATAAGACCATTTAGTACTTCACCCTACATATTGCAGAGCTAAACTTCAGTTCACCAAGTAAAAGAATGTTTTAATGCTCAGACAAACACCTGGAGTTATACAGATTCAACCAAAGAGTTTCTAACAACCTTATTCTTTCACCAGACGCTGATGCACATAGTATTATTATTCTTTAACTCAGTGACATTTTCTGAGTTCCATTGGTTGAGAGCACCATAGACCAACATCTCTAGGCCTGGAAGACAGTGTGTTTATTCTTGCAGAAGAAAAGAAAACTTAATATAGTTCACCATCAGTCATTTGGTTTAAGAATGATACTTGATTTCAAATAAAACAGAATCATTTCCCTTTGTACTACAAAACATTTTAAAAACAGTAGGTAAAAGAAAATAGGAGTTTTAGAGTATGAAAATCATTATAGAAGCAACTCATTTGTATTATTTAAAAAATCACAGTCAATATATTTTCATCATAGATACTGAATCTCCATGCCAATATTACTTCCTACAGCATAATAGGGCATTTTATGATGTTACTTGTAAGCCTAAAGAGACCAGAAAGATTTTGCCATTAGTACTTAACCTTTAAGTATTATATGTCTCTAAATATATCTCTATATATTCCTGTTTATCTAAAGTACACATAATAAGATTTTCATACTTATGCTAATGCTTAACATAAAGAAACACTTTCATAGAAATAAATCAAAACATTACTAATGTAGCAGAGTTATGGCATTAAAATCTCTCTAATTTTAAATTGAACTCTCTATTCTTGTTACCATTATATACAAATATCTCTGCAATCATAAATTGATGACTCACATAAAGATTTTTATTCATATTTTTATCATTAGCTGATTTTTATAACTGATTAAAAACTTAGGATTTTTAAATTTCTGTTTTCAAATTCTCCTTCTGAACTATAAAATGATGCTTGACCTTATAAATGGATTTCCTTTGGGCCATCAGTCGGCTCCAAAATAATGACACAGAGATGTATTAATTATGAAAACCTGGGGATTGAGAGATGGCTCAGAGGTTATGATCATTGACTGGTCTTTCAGAGGTCCTGAATTCAATTCCCAGCAACCACATGGTGGCTCACAACCATCTGTAATGAGATCTAGTGCTCTCTCTGGGTGTGCAGGCAGAACACTGTATACATAATAAATAAAAAAAATCTTAAAAAAAATGAAAGCTCAGCCTCAGCTTAGGCTTGTCCCATTAGCTCTTATAACTTAAACCCATTTATGTTAATCTACATTTTGCTTCATGGCTTTTTACCTTTCTTTCATTCTATATGTCTGACTCCCTCCATGTCTCCTTGGCTACTGACACATGCCTAGATTCATCTCCAATTTCCTTTTCCTCTGCCCAGAAGTTCTGCCTATACCTCCTGCCTAGGTATTGGTCATTCTCTTCTTTATCAAACCAACCACAGTAATATATCTTCACACAGTGTACAAAATACCACACAACAGGACCTATTCCTATGTACAAAACACTATAAGCGCAATGAAGAGTATGAAACACAATAGCATGACCAACAGCAGCTTCACTGACACTAGAGTCTGTGAAAGAACAGTGTGGAAATAAAAAATTCCCAACACAGGAGACTTACTCAGCAATCTACCTAGTTGATGCATGCTTACACAACTTTACTCTGGGGTCATGTTGAGAAAAATCTTTTCACCCAGAATGTAAGCTACATTTTTAATTTGTCTTCCTTTACTAAGAAGGGCCAAGTATTTCTATTCCCAGCCATATTTTACTCTGATGATGCTATAGTGAGTCCAAAGTTTTTGTCTGCAAGCTTGAATCACTTCTATCTCAGGCAAAAAATATCAAAAGTGCCACATAAGCACCTAAACACAGGGAAGCCTGTATTTGTACATCAGAGCTCTTACATGGAGGCTTGGTTTTAGCTGTTATAACATTAACCTGTTATTACTTATTACATAAATACTGTACATGTATTTATCAATCCCATTGTCTTTTATGGTAACATTAATTGAAATCATCACAACATCAAACCAGTCACGTATGACCCCACCTCAGCCCCAACTGAGGAGCCATTGATAGTTGATAGCTTCTGGGGAAGGGAGAGTCAATTTTTATTTAAAAGTGTGGCTCTTGGTGGCTCCATCTGCACTCCAGTGGCCCTATACTCATGAGTATATAAGCAGCATACATTGAACTCAGTGGGTTATAAAAGTAAAGAAGACACAACGTTGGGAAGAGGGTAGAAAAGTGAGGTTTGATCTAGGAGGAGGAGTGGAAAGTGGATATATTCAATATATGTTGTATACATGCATGGAATCTCAAAGAATATGACTTTAAAAAATGAACATGACAGTGTGTTCCAGAGAGTGAGAACATATTCAAACCTTTACTTAGTCTGAAAAGTCTAAAATAGGTTAGATTGTGGTACATTTAGACAAAGCCTTGTCAGTTTTAAATGTTAATTTAGCAAGCAACACTTTAATAACAGAATTACAGGTCCAAGCCATAACTAGACCATTGCCACCACTATGAGCTTCTTGGGATGAAGAATCACCCACCATGGTGTCCCCATAATGCACATATATGCCAGCCAATGAACTGCATTTTTATTTCCTAGAGAACTCTTATTCAACATCAATGTTTTCAAACAAAAATGTTAAAAGAATACATTTACACAGGGTAATTATTGGGACAGCAGTTAAATACTTATAAAATGTTACTGAGTTCTAATCTAAAGCACAGAACCTGAGATAAATCTATGGCTATTTTCTAGTGATGAAAACATCAAAAAAGGCCGCTTCAATGTAAAGGACAGTGAACTCTTCAGTGCAATGCCATATGGCACAAAATCACAAGTGAGATTTAATTCACTGATCTGATCAAGAACAAAAGGTGTAGATTCACGGAAAAAAAAATAAGAACAACCAAGGAAGTACACTTAATACAAACTGTGAGGATCTTAGCAAGAAGATGGTTACTTATTATTAATGTAAAAACTAATTGCTAGTAACTGATTAATATAGTTGATAAGTCCTTGTATGCATATATATATATATATATATATATATATATATATATGAATGTGAATATATAAGTGTATGTATATACTCTGGATGTGTATATGTAGTTGTACATATGTATAAAGGCATATATATTTGTAGAAACACACACATACATATGAAGTTGTATGTGTGTATACTCTAAGTGTGTATATCTGTATCTATGATATACACATCTCTTATGACCTCATTTTTAATTCTGCCCTTCATTTTCTTGCTATCCTCTCCACTATTTCAAGCACAGTTTCTTTTCAAGGAATTTTCCATTTCCATTTCCTTATGCCTTGTGGCGGTTTGAAAGAAACTGGCCCCCATAGGGAGGGCACTATTAGGAGGTGTGGCTTTGTTGGAGTAGGTGTGACCTTGTTAGAGGAAGTGTGTCACTGTGGGGGTGGGCTTTGACGTCTTCTATACTCAAACTATGCCCAGTGTGGACCACAGACTCCTGCTGCCTGTGGATCATGATGTAGAACTCTCAGCATCTTCTCCACACCATGTCTGCCTGCATGTCACCATGTTCTGCCATGATGATGATGGACTAAACCCCGGAAACTGTAAGGCACCCCAATTAAATGTTTTCCTTTATAAGAGTTGCTGTGGTCATGGTGTCTCTTCACAGCAATAGAAACCCTAAGACATGCCTAAACAGTGACTTTTTTAGGTCCCTACAGAGTTCATTTTATTTACTGATTATTTGTCAAAAAATTGTTCCTCCTGTAAGACATTTCATAACCAACAGCTATGTGTCTCAACCTCACAGACAAACTTCCTATTTTCCTCTTCCACTTGGTGTATCTCCCTAAACACCAAACTTTGAATGTATTTTACATGTCTTGTTTCTTATTAGTTTCTCCTAAAATAAACTTCATGGAAGATTTTCATCTTTTCCTTAAGAACTGTATGCCTAATTCTCGAGAAAGTACAGCATGTGATGGGATGAACAACAAATATTTTTAAATGAATGAAATGGTGTTTGCTTCAATTTCACATTTCAGAAAATGTGGTCATATATTTGTTCTTTGTTCTTTAAAGTACCCAGAATTACTTTTAACAGTAAGAATTACTACTGGCAACTTAGATGTCACTTGCAACATGAGAGAAAATAAAAAAAAAAATAGGACATTCTAAGTTAAAGTTACACTTTAAATTTTCCAAGGAGCCTGCTGTCTGAGCAGAATGACATGTTACCTGTGTAACTTTGGTGTTTTTATATTCAGATGTGATTTTCACGTATCTGAGATCCCAGTTCTCCCACTACCCATGTGTTGGCACTGACATTGTAAGTTATGCTGACTGAGTCCATGTGTGTGACTGCTCTTCACCAACTTTCCCTTAGATTCTGCAGTCCCTGTCTGACATCCTTAACAAGAAAGCATCATAAAGCCTCCATTTAAAGACATTTTGTATGATTCTATTTGTCTGAAATACTGGAAAAATAGTGTGTGAGAAGTGGTCTGAAGATGTCATTGTCTCTCTGAGTTAAATCAGAGTTCACATTTCCAATATGATAAAAAAGTTTTCTCTATTCTGCAAGACCTTTCAGTCACAAGCTCCATCTTCCTAAGTCTGGGGCAGCATGCGTTCCTTTAATCTCTGCGTACTTGTTGCATTGACACAAATAAACAACTGATTAGTAGAGAATGGGATCAATAGAGTTATAAATTAATCCACTTAAATCCTCAGAGAAAACAGGATGGGCTCAAGAGCCTGTTGCTTACAATGGGGTGCTGATAAACCTACAGGTCAGGCAAGTTCAGTGAGGATTTTTAGGATAGTGGGAAAACAGGCTTTATGCCATGGCATATTTATGCTTGTATTGTGAGTGCTGCAATCTGTGAAGGGGTGACATTAGGAGAGCAACTAAATGTTTCCATGTCCCCACTGCCATGCCTTCCCCATCATGATCCGTAGAGCCCTGTGCTCCCACTCCCATATCCCATGCTCCTAGTTTTTCCTAAACATTCTTTTGTGTTTCTTGACTGTACCATACTGTGATCTATTTTAATATTCTATCTATATCATAGATACTTTTCTCTCACTATTTTCATTTCTTTTGTTCTGTGAATGTTTTCCCTATGTTCATTTTCAGTCCACTTACTTTTCAGTGCTTGGGTGTTTCAGAGAGGCCATTATATTTTTAAATTAATTTTTACTATCTTTCTATCACAATCACAAATTTGTACAATTTACATTGTGATTCTCCTTTGAGATAATTCAATCAGATATTTGGAAGCATATTCCATTGTAAAGGTGTAAAGTATTCATTTAAAGTAATTATTTTAAAGCAACATCTCCTATTTCCTCACATATTTTTCTTGCTCAGTATATCAATTTCTGAGACATACATATTGCCATTTGCTTTAATGTATTAATCATATCTCATAAACTTAATCACCTGTGCCTTATGGCATATTTGAGGATGTCTTTTGATGTCTGATTAGAATTATATTATCTTCACAGTGGATGCTCTCATTTAGCATCTTCTTTGTCCTAAAAGGTATTTTTTTTCAGTGAAGTCATTTTGTCTGATATCAATAAGACCACATCAGTTTGTACTGGCCTCTTGTTGTCATAAAGCATTTGATTCTCTCCCTTCTTACTTTCATCATCATTTAATATTCAATATATGTGAGAAAGTACTTTCTTTCTCATAATAGCATAGACAGAATTGAAACTGTCTTCAATGTGTAACTTAACTAGAATTAAATTTATTTTCATTGCTGACACATACTGACATATTTAACTATGGTTAATATATCACCCTAATATAATTTGCCTGAAGATTAGAGAACACAACAAGCCTCTAGATTAAACATAGAGGCCAGGCAGTGGTAGCACACACCTTTAATCCTAGTAAACAGGAGTCAGAGATCCGACTGGAGCTCTGTAAGCTCAAAGCCATCCTGGACTACTTGAGATTGACTCAGTCTAGGAGAAAAACAGCCAAGCAGTGGTGGCACACACCTTTAATCCCAGCACTTGAGATCTCATGTCTTTGCTTGGGGAGTCACATGCCTTTAATCCCAGCACTAAGAAGGAAATGATGGCTGGGCAGAGACAGGAACTGAAGCTTTTTTCAGGCTGAGGAGTCCTAGAGGTGAGATATGGCAGTGGCTGGTTCCTTTGTCTCTCTGATCTTCAGGCAAATTTTATTAGGGTACACAATATATGACCACATTTAACATCTTCCTTGGGTTTCACATTTTCTGTCTTTAGGCTTCTTTCTTTCCTTTCCTGCTGCCATCCTTTCTCCTGTGGAGGTTTTAGTCACTTGTTTTGTTTTTGTTTGCTTTTCCTTTGCTGCATGTATCCAGGTCATAAAATGTTCCATACTGCAAAGTTTGGTTCTTTGTTGAACTTGCTGCAACTTTCCTGGTCTGCCACCAATGTTTATACTTTGAAATTTGGAAGTCTTATTATATTGGTCAGTGTAAACCTCAAAACCAGAGAAGACTCGGGCAAGATGGAGCTGTTTTACCCACACTCTATTGCAAGTACGAAGCTTGCAGGGAACTACATTTTCACAAGCATCTGTCTGTTAAGATTCTAAGATCCCATCCTCATCTCTCCTGCTTGCTGTCATTTGTTAAAACCACAAACTCTAACCACAGAGATTTATAGCCAGCAGCACTTCCTTGAACTCCTGGAGAACTGACTAATATCGTTGTTGGAATGGCTTCTCTTTAGCCACCTGGGTGCTTTTTAAGTCTTTCATTTGAGGTGCTGCACCTGAAATCTTCAGTATTTCATCTAATATATTTAAGCAGAAAACTTCCCATAACAACTTAGTCTGCTGCAAAATAGAGGAAGTCTATTCTTTCTAACTTGACAGACTACATACATCTTTACATACATATAAATGTATCTTTATCTATGGTATTTGTTCAATTATTGGGCAGCTAATAAATATACAGAAGTGGCATTCAAAAAGACATCTGGATTAATTTGGAATATTCATTTTTTAAGATAATCAGTCTATCTTAGAGTCTTCATAACAATACCCTGTTGTAGATAATGAAAACCAAAGAAGAAGTGAAATGAAATACCCACAGGCAACAGATGTAGGCAGGGCATTTATCCAAAGCATTAGGTCCAAGTTTAGAGTTCTTTCAAATGACAGCATCTGAGTTCAAGGGAGACCTTCAAAAGCACACGAGTACTGCTTATTCAAAGTCTCACTCATTACTCCCAGAAAAATTTGTAAAAAGCCAAGCCACAGTACAGGAAGGTAAGAATTCTTGTTAGGATTTGAGAGCTTCATCTGTTTCTCCGGCTCTGGCATCTAACTCTGACATGGGGTAGAGCTTGAGGGCTAACTGCTTTCACAAGAACTTCACAGAGGGAAAGGAAAAGTCACTCCTGGTGAATCTGTGCTCTACAGTGAAAAGCCAAACTTGCTTTCTGCTTTAACTTTACTCAGAGGGGAACTGTGAATTGAAATTTAAAACCATGAATCTGTTTTATACATTTCTGTTTAGCACAGGAACCATGTAGGTTTTTAGCAGTTAACCCCAACATCCTTTATGGAAAGTTGTTCTGAGGTCATTTGGCAAATGGAGAAGTGAGTCAAGTGTTGAGGTGACAACATGTTACCTGAAACAGTGTGTGTCATGCTCATATACAGTACACATATGTGTGTGTGCTCTGGGCACAAACGTCTGTGTTAGTGTGTATGTATTATAGCATACATTTTACCCTGATACAGTGTGTGTGCATACGCATATACACACAAACACTTAGTTTATGAATACACTAAACATTTCACTGTACAAGTGCAGATGTCTATAGACATTCTCACACCATTTTTTAATTGCACACTGAGTTCAACTATATGAGGGACCTTTGCAAGATCAATTATTTGTTAAAAAACATAAGAACTCAGGACCTTCAGATTACGAGACTGATGCACTGCCTACTGTGCTAAGAAGGCACTCAAGAAACTAGACATCAAAATAATGAACAATCCAATTAAAAAATGGGCTACAGAGCTAAACAGAGAATTCTCAAAAGAAGAATTTCAAATCGCTGAGAGACATTTAAGGAACTGCTTAGCATCCTTAGTCATTAGGGAGATGCAAATGAAAACGACTCTGAGATACCATCTTACACCTGTCAGAATGGCTAAGATCAAAAGCACTGTAGACAGCTTATGTTGGAGAGGATGTGGATCAAGGGGAACACTCCTCCACTGTTGGTGGGAATGCAAACTTGTACAACTACTCTCAAATCAGTATGGCGGTTTCTCAGAAAACTGGAAATCAATCTTCCTCAAGATCCAGTTATACCACTCTTGGGCATATATCCAAGGAATGCTCAAACATACCACAGGGACACATGCTCAACTATGTTCATAGCAACATTATTCATAATAGCTAGAACCTGGAAACAACCTAGATGCCCCTCAACTGAAGAATGGATTAAGAAATATACACAATGGAGTACTACTCAGCAGAGAAAAACAATGACGTCATGAAATTTGTAGGCAAATGGATGGAACTAGAAAAAAATCATCCTGAGTGAGGTAACCCAGACTCAGAAGGACAAACATGTTATGTACTCACTCATAAGTGGATACTAGATGTAAAGCAAAGGATAACCAGACAACAACCCACAACTTCAAAGAAGCTAGCTGCTGTGGGATGTATGGCAAATGTGTTGCTAATTAATCAATAAAACACTGATTGGCCGTTGGCTAGGCAGGAAGTATAGGCGGGGCAAGGAGGAGAATAAAGCTGGGAAGTGGAAGGCTGAGTCAGAGAGACACTGCCAGCCACCACCATGACAAGCTGCATGTGAAGATCCTGGTAAGCCACGAGCCATGTGGCAAGGGATAGATTTATGGAAATGAATTAATTTAAACAGTAAGAACAGTTAGCAAGAAGCCTGCCACGGCCATACAATTTGTAACCAATATAAGTCTCTGTGTTTACTTGGTTGGGTCTGAGAGGCTGTGAGACTGGCAGGTGAGAGAGATTTGCCCTGACTGTGGGCCAGGCAGGAAAACTCTAGCTACAAATGGCGTCCAACGTGGTGGCAAGAGTTTCCACCTAAAACCTGAGAAAAGATTCTAAAATGGAGCTAAAAACAGTTCCTAATTGTCTCTCTCAAATGAGCAGCAGCTGCCGGTTTGAGCTACTGGCGGGTTCCTAGCGTGTGCACTCAACCTGCAGTATGGTGGGAATAAGGCCTCTGCAAGTGGCACATTAAGCTGCATGGTGGATTTAGCTTTACTAGTACAAAAAAAAAAAAGATGTTTCTGGGCTATACGCTGCTTGGCTAAAAGCATAGACCCACAAAAGCTCCCAGAGCTGGTGGTAAACCACCGCCATGATGGGAAGCTGAGGTGGGCAGAGCCAGCAGCCACAGCTGCTGCAGTTTAAAGCAATAGATTCACAATAAGACAGATTCAGATGTAATAGTTTACAATGTGTGTAAAATATACGTAGGCTTGAAAGAGATAAAAAAGGTGATATATGCAGTTATAGAAACAAATACATAGTTTTTAAAAATAAAGTCTTTAAAGAGACAGTAAAGGTAATATAAAAAATAAGCCACCTAAAGATGAATATTACACAGAGAATCTGGATTGTGTTGTCTTTGGGATTTTTAACTGCAGAGAGATATTTGATTGTAAAGGAAGCTGAGTTAAACCAATATGCACATTTTAAAGATATCTTGACTTCAAAATTTCGATGTAAGGATATGTTACTTTGGAAAGGAGACTCTGCTTTTGTTCCCACAGAAAGCCAGAGGCTATGGATTTGTTCCAGATTAAGATACATCAGGTTTGACCAGCCAAGACCCCCTGAAAAGTCTCCAATGACACCATGGCCCAGATGATCCAACATCCAGAATGGTTTGAAGGCATCTGGCTCAGACGATACAGCCTCATGGACTATTCCATAATTCTAAAATTTTCTTTGTTTCCCCATAAGATACAGCGCCCCCTTCCAGCAGGAAGTAGTAAGAGAAGCTACGCCCAAATTCCCAAATTATATGTAATTTTACTTTGTTAAGGTTAAAACCTTCCTTTTTGAAAAAAAAAAAAAAAGGGGGAAGTGCTGTGGGATGTATGGCAAATGTGTTGCTAATTAATCAATAAAACACTGATTGGCCGTTGGCTAGGCAGGAAGTATAGGTGGGGCAAGGAGGAGAATAAAGCTGGGAAGTGGAAGGCTGAGTCAGAGAGACACTGCCAGCCACCACCATGACAAGCTGCATGTGAAGATCCTGGTAAGCCATGAGCCATGTGGCAAGGGATAGATTTATGGAAATGAATTAATTTAAACAGTAAGAACAGTTAGCAAGAAGCCTGCCACGGCCATACAGTTTGTAACCAATATAAGTCTCTGTGTTTACTTGGTTGGGTCTGAGAGGCTGTGAGACTGGCAGGTGAGAGAGATTTGCCCTGACTGTGGGCCAGGCAGGAAAACTCTAGCTACAGCTAGCTAACAAGGAAGACACAAAGAGGGATGCATGGACCACCCTGGGAAGGGGAAATAGATGAGATCTCCATGAATAAACTGGGAATGAAGGATGGGCAATGGAAGGTAGTGGCTAGAGGATGAGAACATAAGGGAATGAGATACTCAAACTGGAACAGGGACGGAGTGGGAAAGCAATGAAAGAGATACCATGATAGCATGATAGAGAGAAACCTAGTACTAGGGAAGTTGCCAGGAATCCCCAAGGATGACCCCAGCTTGGACTACTAGAAATAGTGGAGAGGTTGCCTGAACTGAACTGGCTTACCCCAGTGATCAGACCTGTGAATACCTTAACTGTCATCACAGAGCTTTTCTCCAATGACTGATGGAAGCAGATGCAGAGATCCACAGCCAAACATCAGGCAAAGCTCCAGGAGTCCAGTCAAAGAGAGAGAAGAAGGATTCTATGAGCAAACCATCAGGATCATGATGGGGAAACCTGCAGAGACAACCAAACCAAACTAGTGGGAACTCATGAAAGTTGGATCAATGGCTGTAGAGCCTGCGTGGGACTGGACTAGGCCCTCTGTATGGGGAGATAATTGTGTAGCTTAATCTGCTTGTGTGTGTGTGGGGGGGGGCTGGTGGTAGGATCAGAATCCATCCCTGGTGCATGAGTGGGCTTTTTGGAGCCCACTGCCTAGGATGGGACACCTCCTACAGCCTTGAGGCATGGGGAAGGACTTGGACTTGCCTCTACTGGATGTGCCTCCCCATGAGAGGCCTTGCCTTCTTAAACTATTTTTTATATTTTTTAATAATTTAATTAACTTTATTTTATGTGCATTGGTGTGAAGGTATCAGATCTCCTGGAACTGGAATTAGACAGTTGTGAGCTGCCATGTGGTTGCTGGGAATTGAACCCAGGTCCTCTGGAAGAACAGCCAGTGCTCTTAACCACTGAGCTATCTCTGCAGCCCAGCCTTGCCTTATTGTGGGGGGAGTGGAGGGTTGGGTTGGGAGGGAGAGGCTGGGGGGCAGGAGGAGGGAAGAGGGGGATCTTTGATTGGTGCGTAAAATAAATGAAAAATTTTTCTTAATAAAAAAATAAGAACTAAAAGAAAAATTAGAGATATATAATTTGTTTTTATCTCCTTATTTCAAAGCAGAAGTGGGCTCAAAGTCTTGAATAAAATGCTAGTCTTAGCAGTTTTTCGAATATGCTGCGGATCTCAACATACTGAAAAATATAGAACAAAATCATGAAACTTAAAAAAGTAAAATGCTTATTTTGTTTATTGCCAAACCAAGAAATGTATAAGATAATTATTTTGTATTTGGCTAGATCAACTTGTATCTATTTAGGTGACAAAACTGCTAAGTAGTATCTTTGTAATATAGTTGCATTATATGGTGAAGTCAGTAGAACCAATTGTACACTGTTCCTATTAATTATCATGAAAGTATTCTTTATAAATTTGGTATTCTTTATAAATTTAAAATTAGAGACACTACATATATTTATTTCTTTCAATACCAATTCTCCTGAAACAGAAACACAGATAGTAAAGTAGGAAGTTCCCTATCTGCCTACCAGATAAAAGCAGACTCTGGATGTTGTGAAGAAAGTCTCTATCTCTAGTTTTGGATGAATCTATTGACATTTTGGCCATGGCTGAGTTTGTTGGAGGACCTTAGCCTGAATCTGAGCAGAAAATGAGGTGAATATATGGAGGTGTAAGAAAAGTGCTTGATGTAGTTAGCAGTAACTGAGTCAGCCATTAGTTTTCTTCCTGGAGATGACTGTGTTCTTATTGACATACTAGTAACCTTGACAGAGACTTTCAGTTGGCTTATTCCTTCCGATAAACTGTAGAAAGCACATGTATACTGAATTATTAAGATAATTAAACTAATGTAGGGCTTAGCAACTGAAACCAAATGGTGTTGCTTACAGACAGAAATTTAGTTATTAGTCTTGTTAGGGCTCAAGAAATGATAGCCCCAAATGTAGTACTTTGGCTTGCTGAATATCTCTGTTTCATGACATTGAATCACAGAAGAGAAGTCTTTAGAATCCTCTCTTGCTTGTCTGTCTTCACTCCCCCCTTAAATGAGTCATAGAAATTAGAACCCCTCTCCAAAGCAAACCATTCAAATTAGGAAGGTCATTTCTCCTAGGAAAATCTACAAGAGGTCTTTTTCCACACTCAGCAGGATGGAATGCTACATGAAGTAACCACAAATGATGTAAACAAACAGACATCACTGCCCCACACCAGTCTAGTATGTGAGACCCCACTCAGCACCTCTATTTTTCATTTTCCTGATGCACAAGTAGAGAGGCTTTAGATCTCTGTGCCTGAAAGCCCTTACATTAAATAAAACTAAAGTTAGAGAATTGTTATGCTTTTTTCTTGTTATCCTGCCATGAGGAAACATATTAAACCATTTTACTGTCAAGTTAGAAGTGTGATACTGTGGATCTCAATGGTCTAAGGTTCTTAGAATTTTCTAGTGTTTTTACCTAGTATCTTAAAGAAGGTTGACAAAAATCAAAGGTAACATCAACACTCAATTCATGTAAACTCAAGTGTTCAGTGAGGCCAAAAGTTTCTTACGCAAAACAACAAGACCAAAAATGCTTTTTACTTCATCAGGTTGGATTTGGTTCTTCCATTATGTGACTGTTCCTAGCAAAGGATGAAGACACTCACAACTGTAGGATAGGACATTCTCCAAGGAGATATTGAGTAATAACCATGGCGACTTTGCCTTGCTTCTTCGCTGTGACATTTGGCACTTCATCACTTCAAGAGACTTTTCACATAAGCATTTGTTTCTTCATAGTTGATTATATCCCTAAGGAAATAATGTGAGAGCTGCACTGAAACCATGTGTTTGTATTTGCAGTTAACACTCACCAGCTACTTCAGCAGTGTTTATTGTATCTTTTTCCTATTTTACAACTGTCATTCTAGTTCAATGATTTTGCCCACTTCATGAGTGACAGTTGAGTTGGGGGAACTTAGGGAATTTCTATTATTTCCTGTTAATATTTCTGGTTTAGAGATGGGTCCTAAGCCATATTCTAAAAAAAAAAAAAATGTTGTTCTGGTGACTGTACATTTGACCTCAACTATTTTATATAGAAGGCACCTGCATCATTATTGGATACAGCTGAAGAGGAATAATTGTTCTTTTTCTTCTTGTATTACCAAGTAAACATTAGGATGGGCATCTTTCTACCATTAGAAAAGCCACTTGATAATATTCCCAGTGCTCTGAGGATGGTGTAGCTGAGAAGGTAACTTTGAAGATATTTTATTCTAAGACAGTGATAACAAGTTATGTTCATTGTCTCTACCTCTAAAATGCTTTAGCAGCCTGACAACTTGAATATACGTTACCCTGCTGGAACACAAACGCCTTCTTCTTTTGGTTATTACAATATACTTATAACACTAGTTTGCAAATGTGCATTCCACTCTTTGCCATGGGATGTTCTGTATGTTAAATGTGTTGTTCTGATTGGTTAATAAATAAAACACTGATTGGCCAGTAGCCAGGCAGGAAGTATAGGCAGGACAAACAGAGAAGAGAATTCTGGGAAGTAGAAGGCTGAGTCAGAGAGACGCTGCCAGCTGCTGCCATGACAAGCAGCATGTGAAGATGCCGGTAAGCCACAAGCCATGTGGCAACTTATAGATTAATAGAAATGGGTTAATTTAAGATGTAAGAACAGCTAGCTGGAAGCCTGCCATGGCCATACAGTTTATAAATAATATAAGTCTCTGTGTGTTTACTCGGTTGGGTCTGAGTGGCTGTGGGACTGGTGGGTGAGAGAGATTTGTCCTGACTGTTGGCCAGGCAGGACCAGAAAAACTCAAGCTACAACTCTTCTCAGCTCAACATCACCTAACAACTTTCTAACAATTCAGAGTAAGACCAAAGCTCTGCAAACCCACAGTTTCTTTGTGCTCTGAATAGTGTCCCCTCTTGGCTTTTTCTCTTCACCTTTTCCTCTGCTAAGGACAAGATTGTTTTCCTTCTGTTCCATATCATCCTAGACCTCTCTCACCTATGGTCTTCTCATGATTCTTCACCTTTGCTTAAAGTGCAGTTCCATTAGACATGCCTAGGAATCCTTCTCTTGGTTCTCCCTGTCTTTGTTTATTTTACATTTTCAGTGAACCTTGTCAAGACTAACTGTCAAAGCCACTATTTACTCTCCCAAACATGCACATACAAACATTTCCTGACTCATTTCCAGATTAATTTTTCACCATACCAGTATCATCATCTAAATTAGTATATATTTTGCATATTAATTTTGTCTTCTCCTAATTGAGTGCTCCAGGTATGCTTCTCTTTGCTTTGTTGTTATAGCTTAAAATACATCCCACAGTCAGGACTCAATCAAACTTGTTGAGTGACTCATAAATTCTTTAAATTATGCTTCAAGTATGACTCTTTTAAATTCTTTGTTTACATAATCAAATAAATTGTTTTTATTACTTGTCAGTTTTAGTTGAATAGTATTTTTCTGGTAACTCTTAAATATTGCAACTAAACCATTATTAAGTCTATAATAGATATAGGACTTTCTGAAAGCAGACCTGCAGACAAGAATTTATATAAAACTCTTGTGCTAGAGAAAACTTTACTAAGTATTGAATTGTGTGTTATCCTCAAAGATGATTAAGTACTAATTGCTAATGACTTATCTGGAATTATGCTTATTGCAGATATAAAAAATAAGAATAAGGTGGTATAGCTTAAAATTCCAGTTCAATATGGCAGACATCTTTATAAGGAGAAAATTCAGATAGAGACATGAGTACAAGAATATTCTGCATCTTAAAGATGAGAAAAAAGTTCAGGAACAAAAGAGATTGCTTTCAAACAAGTAGGAATGAGAAGATAGACAGAATCTCTCTCATAGCTTTACAAGGTAGCAACCCCACAGACACCTGGGATTTAGGTCTTCAGGACTGACAATAGACCGCCTACTTTCTAGATACCCTATTTGCAGTCCTTTATTAGGGCCAAAATGGCTTACTTTCTACTCCAAGCAACTAATATAAACGTCTAGGGAATTTAGAAGTGGAGACAGTAATACAAGGTTAAGTAAGAGGGCAAAGTTCAGCAGAAAGCAATCTTATAGGACAGATCAATAATGATAGAGGCACCATCTCTGAGTCACTTTAGTAGAGGCAAGCAAATGGAGGCTTCTGAACTCTGTAGCACAGTCCTGGTTAAGAAGGCATCTCCGGACTTCTGTGTGTTCATATGAAGCTGGTAGCAGCACCAGAACAACCAGTGAACAGAGATAAAGAGGTTAATAGCAGGCAGCCCACGGGCTATGAGAGAAGATGTGAGCAAACATGATCAAACCACTGAGGGCACATGGGTTAAGATAAATCTTTTCTGTATGAGAATTTAGTATTGGTCTGTAACATAGGTAGGTCAAAATTATGTTTTAATTTTCATCTGTGACTTTTCCAGAAAAGGTTTTTATTTATTACAACTTTTTTTTATATATTTGACCTATGACACAATAACTATTTGATTCAGGACCTTGACATTAATAGTCACAGAAAAGAAGGTTTTATTATCCCATATCATTGTATTATTTCTTTGCAAATCACTTTGTATATAATAAGCATTTAATGTACATTTATTAAATGATTTAATGCTGAGTCATTGACCTTGATTTTGGTGGTTCTGCCATATAGGGCTAATACTCCAGAAGTTTTATAGCAGCTG
The DNA here is from genome assembly GCF_949786415.1 of Peromyscus eremicus. Classification (NCBI taxonomy): domain Eukaryota; kingdom Metazoa; phylum Chordata; class Mammalia; order Rodentia; family Cricetidae; genus Peromyscus; species Peromyscus eremicus. Next base: position 129,475,082 of record NC_081421.1, read on the forward strand.
GAAAGAGAGTATCTCACCTACACACTGAACAGCATTCATACACAGCAGATATCATACAAAATCTATATCCAGAGGTCACCACCTTCTCAGAGCATGCTGGCATATTTAAGAGAGCACAAATAAATTTAGTTTCTTACAGATACTAGAATACTTAAAATAGTTGCCTAGGAGTTGGCTGAAACACAGTGCTAGATATTGGCTTTCACTTCAGGCTCATATCATTCTGAAGTTGCAAGTTTTGGTAAAGTTTCTCCGAAGTGTGTTCTGACACCAAAATTTCTCTGAGACCCTCCAGGTATCCAAACAATGACCCAGTTCTGGAGTTAGCATCAGATCCTACAAATTTAAAGGCCCATTTCCTCAAGATTTCCCTATACCAGATGCCAGGGCACCTGTAGTTTTCATTCATTTGCTATAATGTGGGAATTTTATGACCTTTCCCACATTTGATGATTTACTAGAATAGGTAATAGAATTCAGAGAACATATTATTTATAGTCACTTGTAAGAAACAAAATTTAGGGGACAGATGGATAGGATATATAGGTAAGGTATAGAGTAGTGCAGAACTTCCATGGCCTCTCTAGGCCCCACCTCCCCCTCCAGCAAGCCTGTGTGCTCAGCAGCTGTGCTTTTTAGGAGTTTTTTCAGACTTCTACCCTGGACCTCTGTGGAGCTGAGGTTCTGGGTCTCAAAGGCACTGCTCACTGAGCACTTGGTCTTCAGGTCTTGTGCTCAGCCATGTCCTAAGGGCTCAGCCCCATCATTTCAGGAACAAAACCTCATATCTAACCTGTAGAAATCTGTCATTTAGATATTCTGAAGATTTTAATATCTCTGTGTCAGGAACTGGTGTGGTGATACATTGTGTTCCCCAATATATTGTGTAACCTAATACAACTTATCTGGGGTCAGAGAACAGAATAGCCACTAGATTAGAAATAGAGGCCAGACAGTGATGGTACACACCCTTAATCCCAGCACTTGAGATCTCATGTCTTGCTTGGGAAAGACACACGCCTTTAATCCCAGGAAGTGATGGCAGGAAGCAGAAAGGTATATAAGGTATGAGGACCAGGATCTAGAGGCTTTTTAAACTTTTAGGCTTTGAGCAGCAGTTCAGCTGAGATCCAGAGGCTTTCAGCCTGAGGAAACAAGATCAGCTGAGGAGTTGGTGAGGTGAGGTTGGCTGTGACTTGTTCTGTTTCACTGATCTTGTAGTTTTCACCACAGTGTCTGGCTCCAGATTTTTTTTTTTTTATTAATAAGACGTTTTAAGATTAGTCTTACAAGGGGGTTGGGTTGGAGGGAGAAGCTAGGAGGCAGGAAGAGGGGGCATCTGTGGTTGGTATGGAAAGTGAATAGAAAATTTCTTAATAAAACAGAAAGAAAAAGAAAGATTCATTTTACAAATCTGGGAACAAAGAACAAATTCATTTTGGATTACTCTCTGCTTTCTCTTTTGGTAGATGGAGCTTCTCTAACAGTGATTCAACCAAGCATAGAACAACAGTACCCAGAAAAAAAATCCCAGATATTCAGACCTAAACAAAACTCTAGGTCACCATGCTCTGAATGTGGTACACAATCCCCATGGTCATGTGTAGGCACCTGGTGTGCCACAACTCTAGATCTCCATCTCTCACTATTTACTCCACTAATCAGAGTATACATTGAGTCCTGTGACTGAGTCTATATTAAAGATGTACAGACACTTTTTTCACTTTTAAAAATTTTTTTATTAAAAATTTTTTTCTTTCCTTTTACATGCCAATCCCTGTTTCTTCTCCCTCCCCTTCTCCTCCTCCCTCCACCTCCTCCATCCTACCTCTATCCTCTCCTCATAGAGAGTAAGGCTTTCCTTGAGTAATCAACACAGGCTGCCATACCAAGTTGGGGCCGGACTTAGCCCCTCCCCCCTACATCAAGGCTGAGTAAGGCACCACACAATAGGAAATGGGCTCTAAAAAGCCAGTTCATATGCCTGAGATAAGTCCTGGTCCCATTGCCAGGAGACCCACAAACACATCCAGCCACACAACATTCAGAGGACCTAGTGCGGTCCCATACAGGCTCCCCAGCTGTCAGTCCACAGTCCATGAGCTCCCACTAGCTTGGGTCAGCTATCTCTGTGGTTTTTCCCATCACGATCCTGACCCTTTTTGCCCCTATCATCCTTCCTCCCTCTTTTCAACTGAACTTCAGGATCTGGCCAAGTGCTTGGCTGTGGGTCTCTTCATCTGCTTCCATCAGTCACTGGATGTAGGTTCTATGATGACAATTAGGGTAGACATCAATCTGAGTGCAGGGGAAGGCTAGTGCAAGCACCCTCTCCACCATTGCTATGAGCCTCAGCTGCAGACATTCTTGTGAGTTCCTGGGGTTTTTCCTAGCTGCAGATTTCTCTTCATCCCCTTAATGGTACTTTCTGTCAAGAGATCTCTTACATTTCTCTCCCTCCCTGTCTCTCCCCCAACTTGGCCATCTCAAGCCTTCATGTTCCCATGTCCCATCCCCTCCCTTCTATTCCCTACTCCCAGTTTATCCAGGAGATCTTAACTCTTTCCCCTTCCTGGGATGATCCATGTGTGTCCCTCTTTACCTAACTTCTCTGGGGTTATGCATTGTAGCTTGGTTAGCCTCTGTTTTGTGTCTAATATTCACTTATGAGTGAGCATGTAGTGTGTTTGTCTTTCTGGGCCTGGGTTACCTCACTCAGGATGATTTTTCTCTAGTTCCATTCATTTGCCTACAAATTTCATGATGTCATTGTTTTTCTCTGCTGAGTAGTACTCCATTGTGTATATATACCTCATTTTCTTAATCCATTCTTCAGATGAGGAGCATCTAGATTGTTTCCAGGTTCTGGCTATTATGAATAATGCTGCTATGAACATAGTTGAGCATGTGTCCCTGTGGTATGATTGAGCATTCCTTGGATATATGCCCAAGAGTGGTATAGCTGGGTCTTGAGGAAGATTGATTCCCAATTTTCTGAGAAACCGCCACACTGATTTCCAAAGTGACTGTTCATGTTTGCACTCCCACCAACAGTGGAAGAGTGTTCTCCTTGATCCACATCCTCTCCAACATAAGCTGTCTACAGTGCTTTTGATCTTAGCCATTCTGACAGGTGTAAGATGGTATCTCAGAGTCATTTTGATTTGCATTTCTCTGATGGCTAAGAATGTTAAACATTTCCTTAAATGCCCTTTGGCCATTTGAAATTCTTCTTTTGAGAATTCTCTGTTTGGCTCTGTAGCCCATTTTTAATTGGATTATTTGATATTTTTCTGTCTAGTTTCTTGAGTTCTTTATATATTTTGGAGATCAGTTCTCTGTCAGATGTGGGGTTGGTAAAGATCTTTTCCCATTCTGTAGGCTGTCATTTTGTCTTATTTACTGTGTCCTTTGCCTTTCAGAAGCTTCTCAGTTTCAGGAGGTCCCATTTATTAATTGTTGCTCTTAGTGTCTGTGCTACTGGTGTTATATTTAGGAACTGTTCTCCTGTGTCTATGTGCTCAAGACTACTTTCTACTTTCTCTTCTGTTGGGTTCAGTGTAACTGGATTTATGTTGAGGTCTTTGATCCACTTGGACTTGAGTTATAACATCTATTAGTTTCCTTATTTCTCTGTTAAGTTTCTGTCTGTCAGACCTTTCCAGTGGAGAGGAAGGGGTGTTGAAGTCTTCCACTATTAGTGTGTGGGGCTTGATTTGAGCTTCAGTAACGTTTCTTTTACAAATGTATGTACCTTTGTATTTGGGGCATAAATGTTCAGAATTGAGACTTCATCTTGATGGATTTTTCCTGTGATGAATATGAAATGCCCTTCTTCATCTTTTTTGATTGATTTTAGTTTGAAGTCTATTTTGTTAGCTATTAGGATAGCTACACCAGCTTGTTTCTTAGGTCCATTTGATTGGAAAGTTTTTCCCAATCCTTTACTCTGAGATAGTGTATGTGTTTAAGGTTGAGGTGTGTTTCTTGTATGCAGCAGAAGGATAGATCCTGGTTTTTTTTTTATCCACTCTGTTAGCCTGTGTCTTTTTATAGGTGAATTGAGTCCATTGATATTAAGGGATATTAATGACCAGTGATTGTTAATTCCTGTTTTTTTTTTTTTTTTTTTTTTTTTGGTGGTGGTGTGTTTGTTCCCTTCTTTGGGATTTGCTGGTGTGTGTGTTCCCTTTTTTGAGATTTGCTATTTCCTGTGTTTGGTGGTTGCAGTTAACTTCCTTGGGTTGGAATTTTCCTTCTAGTACTTTCTACAGGGCTGGATTTGTGGATACGTAATATTTAATCTGATTTTTTTCATGGAATGTCTTTTTTTCTCCATCTAGAGTGATTGAAAGCTTTGCTGGGTATAATAATATGGGCTGGCATCTGTGGTCTTTTAGTATCTTCAGAATGTCTGTCCAGGACCTTCTGGCTTTCAGAGTTTCCATTTAGAAGTCAAGTATAATTCTGATAGGTCTGCCTTTATATGTTACTTGGCTATTTACTTTGCTACTCTTAATATTCTTTCTTTATTCTGTATTTTTGGTGTTTTGACTGTTATGTGGTGAAAGAACTTTTTTTGTGGTCCAGTCTATTTGGTGTTCTGTATACTTCTTGTACCTTCATAGGCATGTCTTTCTTCAGGTTGGGAAAGTTTTCTCTATAATTTTGTTGAATATATTTTCTGTGCCTTTGAGCTGAAATTCTTCTTTTTCTATCCCTATTATTTTTAGGTTTGGCCTTTTCATGGTGTCCCAAATTTCCTGGATGTTTTGTGTTAAAAATTTGCTGGATTTAATATTTTCTTTGACTAATGAATCTATTTCCTCTATTGTATCCTCAACACCTGAGACTCTGTCTTCCATTTTGTGTGTTCTGTTGGTTATGCTTGCCTCTGTAGTTTTTCTTTGTTTACTCAAATTTTCCTTTTCCTAAATTCCCTCAGTTTGTGTTTTCTTTATTGCCTATATTTCAATTTTTAAGTCTTGAACTGTTTCCTTCACCTGTTTGATTTCTTGATTTCCTCTAATTTTTTGTTTGTTTTTTCCTCCATTTCTTTAAGGGGATTTTTCATTTCCTCTTTTATGGCCTCTGTTATCTTCATAAAGTTGTTTTTAAGGTCATTTTCTTCTGGATCATCTGCTTTGGGATTTTCAGGTCTTGCTGTTATAGGATCACTAGGTTCTGGTTGTACCGTATTGCTCTTTTTATTATTTAATGTGTTCTTACACTGCTTTCTATCCATTTCTTGCTTTAATCTGAACAGGTGGGGCCCCAGGTCTCTCTTCTTCCAGTTGGTGCAGGTGGGGCCTCTGGCTCCCGTGGTTGCTCTTCTTCCCAGTTGGTCTAGGAGGGGGCATATGGATCCACTCGTCACTGTTCCCAACTGGTGCATGGTGGGTGTATGGGTCCGGTGGTCCCTGGTGCCACAGGGGATGATTGGCAAGGGGATGGGGGTGGGAGGAGGCTGCTGCCAGGTCTCTGGGGCTGTACTCCAGGCACTTTTTTTTAAATTATTCCCTATGTAAAGCAGTGTAAC